>NC_056726.1:722399483-722614483 GCF_019279795.1 Protopterus annectens
ACTACAAACAAAATTGAATCCTATACAAAATCCCATAAGAGATTTAATAAATACAGCTATATTTAAAGGTACACCTAAAAGAGGAGATGTAACATTATTTATCTTGTTATTTGTTATTTCGATCATAAGATTCTTCAGTTTTAAACATGCCAAATGACATCTTTAAAAGGAATTTCTTTAAACATTAATGGATTGAATAATCCGTGTAAAAGGGCAAGCCTAATAAGATACATTAATCTACACAAGGCCAATCTAGTCTTCCTGCAAGAAACCCATCTCTTGAAAAAAGATATTGATAAACTAGCCACTAATAAGTATGCAGTATTGGTTAGTTCAGAGCACACTCAGAAAAAAAGAGGAGTGGCTATTTTATGGAATAAAAGTATACCCATTCCTAAAACCATTAAGTCTTATCAGGATGACAAAGGAATGTTTTGTATGGTTACAATACAAATTAATGGGAAGACTTACACTTTAATTAATGTATACTGGATACCTGGAATTGGTATTAATACAGTGAAACATCATATTGATAAGATCATATCATTCTCTATAGGGATATTATTTTAGCTGGTGATTTTAATTGTATACTACATGAAAGTGATACTACCACTATAAAGAAAAGAAGAATTACATCTAATGCAAAACATTTAAATGATTTTGCTAATTCTTATCATTTGAATGATATTAATAATCAGATAGAGTCAAAATCATTACCATACACCTTTTTTCTAACAGATACAAAACTTATTCAAAAATAGATAGGGTCTTTATTTCTAACCAGATGGTAACAGATTTAATTAATTCCAAAATCATTTCATGTCCTATATCTGATCATAACTCAATTGTTTTTGAATTCATGATAAAAATACTCATAATGTTCAGATCAAAAGGATACCAGCATACTTAACTCAGCTAAAAGACTATAAAGAATATATACTTTCAGAAGTACAACATTTTCTAGACATAAATAATACTCCTGAAGTCTCCATTGTCTATGTTTGGGATGCCTTAAAATCATATCTATATGGACAAAGTATCAGATGGTATAATAACAAAAGGAAATCTTGGGATAAGGAATTGTTAGATATTCAAAGTAAACTAGACTCTTATAAACATAATAATAAAGAAAATATTATGGACAAGAAAGTTATTGAAGAAATAAACAAACTAAATGAGAAATACAAAGAAATTTTAACTCATAAAGTTAAAATAACTTTAGAGAAATACAAGTTTTGTCTTATTCAATAAGCCCCAAATACTTACATAGACTTAAAAATAAAACAAAAAGATTGAATAAACAAAACCATATCAAAGAAATCTTTTCTCTAAGGAAAAGAAGAATGTTTCTAGTATACCAGAAATACTGGATGAATTTAGAAATCACTTTCACAAGATTAACCATAACAACATTAACATGGAACCTAAAGATAAAATAAAGGAGTTTATAACCACAAACATGAATAAAAGCTTAATAAACAACAGATTAAACTATTGGACAAGAGTATTTCATATACAGAAGTTATTACACAAATAAATAAGCTTAAATCAAACAAAGCACCAGGTAATGATGGTATTATACCAGAGATATATAAAATCCTTTCTAAAACTACATATTCATTAATACATAAGGTTTTATTCTGGCCCAAACTGAGTTAATAACCCCCCCTATCTTGGCAATATACATTTATTTCACCAATTTTAAAACCTAATAAAGATCCAACTAGATGTTCTTCATATCGACCCATCTCATTACTTAATGTTGATTATAAAATGTTTATGAGTATTTTTGCTGATAGATTGAAGACAATTATCGGCATTATAGACATAGATCAGGCGGGCTTCATTGTAAATAGAAATCGTTTGATAATATAAGAAGAACTTTAACATTAATTGATTTTGCAAATAGGAAAAAGAAGGATTTAACACTTATTAGTCTTGATATAGGTTCAGCATTTGATTCAGTAAGTTGGGACTATCTGTTTACCTTACTGAAGTGCACAAATTTCTCTGATGCATTTGTAAATTTAATTGAGCATTTATACAAAGGAACGCTGGCTTATATTAAGGTAGGAACATATGTTTCACAAAAATACCCATTCTTAAAGGTACAAAGCAAGGATGTCCACTTTCTCCACTATTATTCACTTTAGTAATGGAGCCTTGGGCTAATTTGATTAGAAACAGTACTGACATAGAGGGTTTTGAAATAGAAGAAAATACATCAAAATTCAACTTTTGCAGATGATGTTCTAATTACATCAGCAGGATCTAATTCTTCTATGCAGTCTTTATTTGATAAAATGATGAATTTTAAAAGTATTTCTGGTTTAATATTCAATGAAGAAAAACTAAAATACTACCTATATATACGAAAAATACTCTCATTAGTGATTTTACTAAATATGTACCCAACTCAGGTCAGATAACTTATTTAGGTATAATACTATCTAAAGATATTAAATCTATTATATATAATAACTATAATACCTGTTTTCTTAATATACAAAATCTTTTAATACCTGGAATAATATGTTTTTACTATGGAGGAGAGACTTACAATTATTAAAATGATAATATTCCCCAAGATTTTATACTTAATACAATCAATAATACTTTCACCTACAAAAATAACTATCAAGAAACTGAATACACTAATGTTAAATTTCTTATGGGCACCTAATAGACCTAGGATTGCATTAAAGAAACATACTAATAGCTGGTCTCAAGGGGTATTTCTTTCAGACTTTAATTTATATATTATCTCTTCTATTATAAAAGTTATTACTTTATTAATAGATCGGTCATATGTAAAATGGAAAGATTATTGGGAGCTAATTAGTATGCACTTCATGAAAATCTCCTTAACACATAAAAATATGATTATAAATAACTCCATGTTGTGGTTGCTAAAGGAATTTTGTACTTCACCTATTACACCTAAACATATGGTCTGTTACCCATTAAATATTATTATTAGCTATCGTAACTTTATATTCATGCACCCTAAGTATAGGGAATGGAATTTTATTGTATTCCTATAATTTATACTCAGGGTATGCTTATGTCATCTACTTCTGAAGGAGCTCATTTAGCTATAGATAATAATCTAAAGTACTGGTATCAGCTGATATCTGATAATAAAGTTAAAAATCTAGATTTCTTAAAACAAGAATTTGATCTAAGAGAAACTTGCTGGTTAGAGGTTCAGATCTTTAGACAACATCTCATTGATAGAATAGATCTAATGTCTATAACAGTTAAAGAATCTATTCCAAAACTGATTGATTACTTGATAATAAATTTACAGCATAAAGTTTCTGATAAAGGTAAACTTTCATATATACATAAAATTATCAGACAAGAAACTTTTACAATGTAGATTCATACTGGAATTATTTCACCTCTATTAATGGGGACCCACCAACTCAACAAGATAAACAATATATATTGGAATCTGCTTATAGAACTACATCTTCCATTGTCTGGAGACTTTATACATGGAAATTTTACATAGATCTTTTATACACCTTTGATGAAGAATAAAATTAATAATAAAGATAATCTATGTAAGAGATGTAATGTAGAAATTAATGCTGACTGGGCTCATATGTTTTATGACTGTATGAAGTTGAAAGAATACTGGAAGTCAATTAATGAATTTTGCAGGCTCTTTTTACAGATAATTTCATTATTTCTAAGTCTCTTATATTATTCAACACACCTGTACCTCAATGTGTTAAAAAGATTAAGCTTCCCTTGTTATGGTCTATCCTAGCAGTGGCTAGGAAAATAATAACTAGAAATTGGATTTCAGATACACCTCCTTCATTCAATGAATTTAAAAATGTTATGAATATAATGTGTCATATGGAAATAAGCACAATTAGAATGAGAACAACTAGAAAAACATCACATTTTATTGTATGGGATAATTTACAAAATTTGTTTAAAAAAATCTAATTTCAATAGCACAGTATTTTAGTTTAATTAATTGATCTGATTGTAGTGGATGTCTTTGTAAATACTTTAGTTGTTTTGTTGAATATTATAATAATACCTATTTTTAATTATTTGTATAAAATTGTTATGATATTTCTCTTATATGTTAAAACAATAAACTTGTTTAAAAAAAAAAAAAAGAAAACAAACTTTCAAAACCTAGCACCTTCAATCCCCCTTTACAAAGCACATTACATACTTTCTTGTCTATATGTGAAAAAGAGTTTAGACAAATAAATAACAGTAATTTTTCTGGTAATCTCAGTATAAAAGAACAAGAGGCACTGAGAGAGATGAGTAAGAATAGTAAAATAAGAACTATGAAAGCGGATAAAGGTGGTAAGATAGTTGTAATGAGCACCATTGATTATGAACAGGCTATAGAAAATATGTTAAATGATAGAACTGTGTACCAGCGTGTCACAAATGGAGAGATAAAAAAGAGTTATAACAAAATTGATGTGGCATTATTTGACATGTTCAGTCAAGGTGAGCTGAACAATAAGAGTTATTCTTTTGTACAAGTAGAACATCCAAAGGTAGCCACACTTTCTGGGATTCCAAAAATTCAGATTGATAGTAATAATCCTCCGTTTAGACCAATAATTTCAGCAAAAAATTCCAAAACTGAGTATATTTCAGTGTGGTTGGACCAAATATTAAATCCTGCCATTCAACAATCTGAATTCTATTTAAGAGATTCTTGGCATTCGTTGGAACTATTGAGAGACTATAAATTACTGGAAGAAACCATTTATTTTGGTACTTTGGATGTTAAGTCCCTTTATACTTCCATTGAACAAGAGGCAGATATAGAGTATCTAAGAGAATATCTGGCAAACCACACTGATTTTACAGGAGTAAAAATAAATACCATTTGTGACATGATGGAGCTGGTACTGGCAAATAACTATTTTAAATTTAACAGAGTTTATTACAAACAGACATCAGGTGTAGCTATGGGAGCAAGGGTTGCACCATCCTTTGCAAATTTAGTAATGGCAAACTGGGAGCAAAAATTTCTTAAATAGCATTTGAGTTTTGGTAAAGTACAAATCTACTATAGATTTATAGACAATTTGTTTTTTTATTTGGAATGGTAATCGGGAATAATTTATCAATATGGTACAAGATTTGAATATCACAACAGAATTTTTAGAATTCAAGCTAAGTGGATTTGGAGAGTCCATAAATTACTTGGATTTAAACATCTGTATAGATAGAGAAAATAAGAGATTTGTAAGTAAAATATATAGGAAACCAGTTTTTGCCAATCAATATTTGCATAAGGATAGTGCCCACCCACAGCATATGAAAAGGGGAGTAGTAAAAGGGCAACTGATACGGTTGAGTAGATTAACAACTGACGATAACACATACAAGGAAGAAGTGCAGTTTTTGAGAGATCTTTTTGTTTCCAGAGGTTATGATACAGCATGGATACAAAAAGTAGAAAAGGAAGTATTGTACTTGAGAAAAGGGGTAGCATCCCCCATTTTACATTCTTTAGATATATTAGTAGGACCAACTGAATGTAAATTGGAAACAAAGTATGGTCAAAAGAAGGACTATAGGATAGCATTTCCACTTCCTATAGTTAATGAAATATGCCACATAAAGGGTATCATAGAAAATAATTGGAAAATCATTTTAGGAAACAAGGAATTGGTGAATATATTAGGTTTTTCACCAAATTTCACTTTCAAGAAAGTTTTTGATATTAAATCCATGTTAGAAGTGGGTAACAGACACAGGTGACCAGGTAACATTAAGAAAAAACAAAAAAGGCACTTACGCATGTCATAATTGTAAGCAATGTAGGTTTATAACAAATTCTTCTTTTGTCACACTTAGTTGTTATAATACAAATCTGTGGGCAAAGGATTATTATAATTGTAACAGCGATCAGGTAGTCTACATTGCAACATCTTCATCCTGCAACAGTTACTATATAGGAAAGACCATGGGAAACTTGAAGCGAATGATTTATGAACATGTTCTAGCTATTAGAAAAAAAGACAAAAATAATTCATTAGCTAGACATGCAATGATATGCAATGATTTCAAGAAATTTGAATTTTTTGTTTTAGATGAAGTAAAAAAAAAACTCTTTAAACGGTGATTCAAATAATTTGTTAGAGTGCAAAGAGGCATATTGGCAGTTATTTTTGGGTGCTGATAGTGTACCGGGTCTCAATGAGACCATTAATATAAAATGCTTTTTAAAATATCAATATTGATTTACATTTTAACATTGGAAGTATTTAAAATATGCACATCATATTCACAAAGTTTATTATTCATTCTTCATGATGTTTTTTAACAATTTATTTTTTTATATTCATGTGTACAAATGGTTGTTATGTCATTTCCTGTCTAGTAATCATTGTTCTGTATAAAAGGAAGTCTTTTAGGGTAGAGATGTGTTTCTGAGGAAGTTCACGTATTAAAAAGTGAATGAAAGCGCTAAATTGATTATCCGCTTCTGGTCATTGAGAATATTCAGAACTGTGCCTTTTCTGGTATGGTTTTCATATATATATATATATATATATATATATATATATATATATATATATATATACATATATATGTAGATATATATATATATATATATATATATATATATATATATATATACATATATATATATATATATATATATATATATATATATATATAAATATGGGGTCCATACAGATCCCTGAATGCACTTTCCACCGAAGCAGAAATCACCGAGCATACTTAACTGAAAGTGCTGTTCACCGAAGCAGCACTTTCAGATAAGTATGCTCGTTGTGCTGGTCATAATACGGTGCAGATAAGGGAAAATTCCCTTTTCCCCACTGTAGTGCAACCTCAGAGTGATAATATTAAAGTAGGGGGTGCAGGGGGGCTTGCTCCCCTGCATAGAAGTGGGTTTAATGTAGTTTTTTTTTTTTTTTAAACATACTTTACCGTAAGCGCTTTGCCTATTTCCCAGACTACTCAAGACAGACTAGTGACTTGGACAGTGGAGAATCTGAACAGGAAAGGAGGGACGAAAGGCAGTCTGGTCTGCTGGAGAGAGAGGTGTATGACATTCAGCACTATGTACTAAGGACTGTGGTTTGTTCTGGCAGGCCATATCCATGGGGAGCCTTCATAAGGCATGGGTGGGAAAGCTCACATTTGAAAGGGAAGGTATAGCCAAGGTGACCAATGGTCCCAGTTTTTCCAGGACAATCCCAGTTTGGAAGTCTCTGTCTCAGAATCCCAAACATTGTCGTTGGGATACAGAAATGTCCTAGTTTAGACTGCTCAGTCTGAATGGTGACTTGGCTTCCCAGGGTGGCCAGTCCCTATGCTTTCCCATCCTAAGCAGCTCTGGGGACTTTTTGATTTTTTTGGGGATGCCATTGGATATGGGGTAAGGTCGGATGCCTTTCTCCTGGCAGAAGCCATCCAGGCCCTGTCGCCATCAGTGAGTCACTCCCTCAAGAAATTCCATTGCAGGGGGTTCTGCTTAACCCCACTCACCCAGGCTGGAGCTCTCCAGGCCCTACACCCATCTGTCTGGTGCTCCCGTACTGACTTCTGTCAGGGCCAAACCCTACAGTCCTCCCTTTCGACCTGGTCAAGAGACCTTCCCCGGCCATGGTCCCCATGTTAGGGGACTCCTCCACCTGCATGTCTCCTGCAGACTGCCAAATTATGCCAGATCGCTCATGCCCTCAGTCCCTCTCAGGGAAGCTTCCCTCCAATCCTGTCTGCTCCTCCGGAACTCCCCTCAGCTGCTGAGGGGCAGATCCGCTCTCATGAAGGCTTCAGAGTCCCCCTGCTTTCCCATCCAGAGCAGCTCTGGGGACTTTGAGATTTTTCAAGGATGCTGTCAGTTTTGGGGTGGAGTTGGATGCCTTCACCCCAGCAGGAGCTCTCCAGGCCCCTCTGCCATCCACCCTGGTGCTTCTTCAAGGACTTCCATCATGGGGAACTCTGTTCGACCCCACTCACCCAGGTAGGGGCTCTCCAGTCCCCACCACTGTCCAACAGTTGCTCCCTTAAGGACTTCCATCATGGTGGGCCTGTGCTTGACCCTGCTCACCCAGGCAGGAGCGCTCCAGGCCCCCTGCTGCCCATCCTAGTGCTCCCTTAAGGTCTTCTGTTGTGAGGAGCTCTGCCTGATCTCCCCCCTCACCCAGACAGGAGCTGGCCCAGCCCAGACACTATCTGCCTCTATCCCATTTCCAGACTTCTATCACAGATGGGGCATGGTCCATACCCCTCACCCAGGCGAGAGCTGTCCTGTACCAGTCACTTTCCACCTCTATCTCTCCCTTCCATACTTCCATCGGGACTGACCTCCTCAGGCATTCCACTTCTACCCGGGCGAGAGAGCTATTTTCCAGGGTTACATATCTCTTAACTGCTGCCAAATCATACAGTGTCATGCATGTTCTTGGAGCCTCTCAGGGGATCTTCCCAGCCTCATGGAACTCTGCTGGGCCACGAAGCCTCAGACAGTCCCTTAGCCAGACTTCTGTGACACTGGTTCTCCACTTTGCCTTACACCTAGGGCTTTCAAACTCACAGGGGAGATGGTCCTGGGTCCCCCCATCTCTGCACTTTTTACGGCACACCTCAGTCTCTCACTGCCATGGTGCCAGGCACCAATGAATGTGAATTGCTTGAAGGCACCTGGCATGTGGTCTCTTGCCTCCTGGGTGGTGCTATTCACAGAGTGACATCCCCACAGTGCCTGGTGAAGGACAGAAGGCCTACCTGCCTGCCCTGGTGCAAGATAACATGGCTCCACTCCCATGGGAGCTGAAAGAATGGGATTGTAGACCTGGCTTCCTGGGGCAGCCCTCAAGTGTTCCAATTTAGGTCCTGTAACAAAATGGTCACCTTGGGTATAGCAGGCTCTCATATCAGCCACCAGGGGAGGTATAGGCCACAGGTGGAAAATAACTCTCATAGCTGCCTGCATGATGGCTGCACCATCAGTGAAACTCTCCCCAGTGATGAGGAATGAATTGACAGTAGTGGCTATTCAAAGGCACACAGGAATGCGGGAAAGAAATAAAAGAACATTAAAAAATCTAATGGATAATAAAGAAATGTTATTTCCAGTTAAAATGAGGATACTTACGTGTTACAAATGCCTGTGGTTTACCAACTTAGAAAAGGCACATCTTAATGGCAGTAATAAATCAGGTAAAAGGTGGAAAAGCTCTCTCATTCATTCTTATATGGAAGAGTTCCCTCAACCACTCTTATAATTAAGATTTTTTTACATGGAGAAACTGTGTAAACCTTGTAAACTAGCCATCTTAGCTGCATAGTGGCTTGATGCTTGAGCTCTGCCTCACTGCTGCAGTACCCATAGTTCAATCCTTTTGCCTTCTCATTGCCTCTGTGCAGTTTGTACTTTCTTTACATGTCAGCATGATTTTTCTCAGGGTACTAAGTAACTTTGTGGCAGCTCAGGTCAGTAATTCCTGAGCCAGAGAACTAGTTTGACAGCAAACTGCAAGAAAATATCTGCTTACAATGATACAGAAGAGGTAAGAAGACTTTATTATAAAGCAATTTAAAACACAAGTTTTCACACCTAAAAGTGATTTTTAAGTTCCACAATTTAATCACTGTTTTCAGGTTGACATGATCATCTAAACCAGAGGTTCTGTCTGACCTCACCTCAGTAATACATTTTTATTTACGCAATTCTGTTATATTCATTATGCCTCTATTCCTGGTATTTTGTGATACAACCTGCAGTACACTGAATAAAAATTCATGATCAGTTCCTAATTCTGCTATATCTATAGAGAACATTCACTGTCATCTTTCTTTTAATATCAGAATAGTATTTATATATATATGGGTTTATATCAATTCTGCGAAAATCCATTTCAGCGAATACCAAAAGATCGACACATATTAATCGAACCGCGAATAGACCAAACGCACTAAACAGCGAAATTTAAAACATTGAACGGTCAAAGTCGGCCAACCCCACCACCCACTACATACTACCTACCCAAACAAAATAAATAAACCACATACATACGCTAACCAAACCCTACTCCTAACCCTAAAGTAAAGCACCAAAACCCAACTTCTATCCCTACACTAAACCCCATATACACAACTATCTATGCACTATCCTTAACCCCTCCCTAGCCCTAAGGTCCGTAACTACCGCACACTTCACCTACAGAGATATACCCTAGCAAAATAAATAATACACATAAATACATTTAACAAAATCCTACTTCTAACACTACACTAAACCCCACATACACAACTATCTATGCACTATCCTTAACCCCTCCCTAACCCTAAGGTCCATAACTACCGCACACTTCCCCTAAAGAGATATACCCTAACAAAATAAATAATATGCACAAAAACATTTAACAAAGCCCTACTTCTAACACTACACTAAATCTTACATACATTACCTATCTATACACTTACCTTAACCCACACCCTACCCTAAGGTCCATACCTATCGCACACTTACCTTAGGGAGCTATACCGCAGACAGGCCAACCAAAACACTTCAACATTTCGGATTTTGCTGTTTTGGACGTTCGGCATTTATTTAGTTTGCGCAATACGTGTTAATCATTTCGTATTCGCGGAAACAGTGTTCTGATCATCTGATAGGGAGCCATATATGTGTATATATATATATATATATATATATATATATAAGTATATAGTTTTATATATATATATATATATATATATATATATATATATATGAGATTCAGTCACCTCAATGACTTTACGTTTCAACGAAACATAAATTCGCGAGTGCACTTCCGCAAAAGTGCATTTTGTTGAAAATACACTTTCGTGGGAAGATCAAAATAAGAAAGAAAAAAAGCAGTTATAAAAACATGCAGTTTGCATGTCATCTTAGTTGTACATCAATATTTAGTGTTGATGTACAACTAAGCAAACTAGTGCTGAGATTGTGGTACAGTGGGGATAAGGTAATATTCCCTTTTCATAGGTTCATAGATTCATAGGTTGGCACTAGGCTAGCTGCCCTAGGGCCTATACAAGCCTAGCCATAACAATTCCCTAGCTATTTCATCCCCACAATATTTACTTCCCTGGACCCTTGTCTAGCAGTATGACTGTTGTGATACCTGGGGTGAATTTCCTATCTCCCAGCCAATCGTTAAGGTTCCTTTTGAAGAGGGCCAAAGAGGAGCTCTGCTTGACATGTATGGGCAGTCTATTCCAGAGTCTGGGGAGTCTCTGGGTCAGGAACCTATCCCTCCAGCATGTTTTTTTTTCATTGTGATGACAAGGTTTAGATCCCTGGAGCGTGTGTCTCTGAGGGATTGGGATTTCTTTAAGTGTAGCATGTCCAACAGCTCTGGATTTGACATGGCCTTGTATGTTAAGCAGAGATCACCTCTGAGTAGACAATATGTGACAGAGTATAGGTGGAGTTTTTTTAGATGGTCAGCATAGGGCATCTGCTTTAGGCCTGTGATTCTTTCAGTAAGGTATTTATGCAGCCTTTCCAGTTGTTGCAGATGTCTTGAGAGGTACGTACCAAATGGGGCATTGTATTCTATAATGGGTCTAATGAAGGATGAGTACAGTGGTACAATAACCTCCTTTTTTCTAGATGAAAAGCCCTTAGTGATGAGGTGTGCCACATAGAAGAATTTCCTGACTGTTGTGGTGATGTGGTTATCGAAGGTGAGACCACTGTCCACCTGTGTCCCTAAGTCTATTATCACACTTTTGGTGTTTAGTGTACTGCCATCTATGTGGTAATTCCCCACTGTAGTGCGATCTTGGAGTGAGAATATTAAAGTGGGGGGTGTGGGGGTGCAAGGGGGCTAGCCCCTTTGCAAAAGATTTTTTTTGTGTGTTTGTTGTTCCTGATAGGGATCCGGTGAGTATACTTCAGCACTTTCACTGAAGTGGGGATCTTCTTTTCTTTTTCGAACAAGTATATTTTCGATGAAGAAAAGTAGATCCATATATATATATATATATATATATATATATATATATATGTGTGTGTGTGTGTGTGTGTGTGTGTGTGTGTGTGTGTGATATATATATATATATATATATATATAATATATATATATATATATATATATATATATATATATATAAATATACACACACATGTTCGTTGTCACCTATTATTTTTACCTATTCTATGCATGATTTACACTTTGCCTAGCATACCTTTCAAGTGTCCAGAATTTTGGAGAGTTTGCTGTCACTAAATAGGTTCATAGATTCATAGACAAGTACTAGGCTAGCTGCTTTTATGGGCCATTTTAAACCTGGCCAATTTCCCTTGCAAAGGTGTCAATCAAACCATGTACCTTGTGCCTGTGAGGTAACCAACTCCCAACCCTCTAAAATGCATCAAAGCTTCCCTTTTTGGGAATTGAACCTGGATTACAGCAGTGAGAACAGAGTATCCTAACCAGTAAACCAGCAGGCACTGCTGAGGACCACTTGAATTTCAAACTTCATATCCTCCAGAAAATGCATGCTAATGCAAAACCTCTTATTCTCTCAACTTTCCAAGTTTATAAGAGCAATCTTTATAATCTGTCCCTATTTTTGAGCCTTTGTCCCCATCCCCCATAGTTTCTTAGTTATGGGACATATCAATTTTCTTTTAGTGCCTATATACTTGTACTGGGAGTACTTCTAACAAGGGGATACTCATTTGCACCTGAGTTAAGAACCATTACTAATATCCATTTCTTTATAGATTGAAACTTGTTTCAATTTTCTCAAACAGTTATAAGTAAAGCTAGATCTACACACACACACACACACACACATATATATATATATATATATATATATATATATATATATATATATATATATATCTATGGGTCCCTTACAGATGATCATAATTCCAAAAGGCTGACTTTCATATGGGCGAGACCATATGATCGACTTTTGGAATTTAGAATGTTCTGAACAGAGATCTCCATACAGCGTGGAACAGGAAGATTTCCCTTTTCGGCACTTTAGTGTGATCTCGGAGTTGGTGTATTTATATAGCTGGGTGTGGGGGGGCACAGACCCCCACAGGGTGTGCAGGGGGGGCTTGCCCCCCTGCTAACAGTGTTTTGGTAATTTTTGTGTTGTGTTCCTGTTTGTAACATATGTTTGAAATTCTAAAAGTCAATCATATAGTCTTGGCCATATGAAAGTCGGCCTTTTGGAATTTCTATCATTTGTAGGGGACCCATATATATATGTATATGTATATGTATATGTATATATATATATATATACAAATACAGCTTTTGTAAAATGGGCACCACAAAACACTGAGCTGATAGTATTTTAGAACTTCCTCATCAGCAATACCCGAAGACAAACACACTGTTTAAATAATGCTTAACACTGTTAAGTATCCAGTCACATGTTCACTGTACATGATGTCACTTCCTTCAATGGAGAAAGTTCAAAATATATTTGATATTTAAATTTTTGCTGATCCCAGGAGATGTATCTGCAGCTGCCGACAAGGGCACAGGCATAGACATTATGGAACAAGACAAATATGTAATGAAAATGGAAGAACATTTAGGTGACAAATTATGTTATGAAAGTATAACAAAAAATGAATTGATGGACAGGTTTATAAAAATGGATTAATGCCTTTTGGATTTACTTGAGCAAGTTTTTTTTTTCATCTTTTGAAATATACAAATTCATGACAGTGGAATATCCCAGTTTACGGAAAATGTTCGGAATTCCTAAATTACACAAAAATGAAAATGACCCTCCATTCCATACTTTTGTTTCCTTACATAGGACCAAAACGGAATTTATTTCTGAATATTTAGATCGAATTCTTGACCTCATTGTGCAGAAAGAAAACTTTTACAGCAGTGACACCTGGGAATTTTTAAACAGTTTATATACCTACAAAATTACATTAGTAGACCATTGTTTGGTCACTTTGGACAATGAATCATTATACACTTGTATTATTCACAAGAAAGGATTAGAATTTGGTAGATACTATTTTAATAAATATACAGATTTTGACAAAAAATAAATACCATTTGTATTTTATTGGAAACAGCATTTGACAATAATTATTTTATTTTCAATTAAATAATATATCAACAAAAACAGGGAGTAGCTATGGGGGCTAAGATGGCTTCAGCATATGATAATTTAGTTTTGAATAAAAAATACGTGCAGAAACCCTGGGACTGGAGCATAGATAACCAATTAGAACCAAAAATAACCAGGTAGCTAAGACTTGGTAACTCTTTATTATTAAAACCACGGTTAAGTACTTTTGTCTGGAAAAGACATCTTCAGAACCACAAATGAATCAAAGAAATCGAGACTCACTAACATGACTCATTAAAAAGTTTCAAACAATGACTCACTCCCACACAAAAAAACAATCACAAGCAACCATAGTGAAAAAGTCTGCCAAAACGTTTAAAGGGCATGGCCAAAACACTGTAGATCACATAACATGTTGAACATACTAAACAAATTCAGACACAACAAGCAAAATATAAAGATATAAAAATATAAATGATAGTCTAGCAGCATGCATTTTCAATTCACTTGAGATGGAAATAGCTTCATTAAGACCTGGATAATTTGTGACATCCAAATGGAGGGGCTAGAACATTTCTCAATGTAAAAACTGATTCTGCCAGTCCCCTGAATATACATCAGAATCAATCTGTTCAAGCACCATGAATTTAAATTCACCAAACCCAACACATACAGAGGCATGTCTAGTAATTGCACTCTTGTTATCCATTCTAGTAATGCTATACTGGTGTTAGTAAATTCTTTTATTGATGCATTCTTAGTCTTGCCAATGTAAAAGGCACGCTAGGTACACAACTCTCTCAGTATAACAGTTAGACTTCCCTTGTGCAGTCATTCTCAATATTTTTTCAAGTAGCGCACCCCCTAAATCAGTGTCAATAAAGGGACATTGGTGGCAATGGCCACATTTAGATGTCATGAAGAAATTATTCTGAGATATTTTGACTGGTTTCTCTAAGATGCACTTAATGTTGTGTTTATTTTTGAAGGTTAAAGTAGGGGGACCTTCAAAAGAAACCTTCAAATATTCATCACACTGAAGAATAGACCAATTTTTACATAGAATTTTCTGTATATCATTCACATTTAATGAATAATACAAAACCATATTGGAATAATGACAGAACTTGTGGTTTAAATCAGAACTCATACCTTTCTCACAAGTGTTGGACTTATAATTTTTCAAACCCTTCCTGATAATAGGGGAGTATATACCATCCCTTTCCTGTAGAACTTGATTGTAAAAGTCTTCCACCCATGACGTTTGATAACTTTGGTCAAGAAACATAGAGTTTAACTTGTCATAGTGTTGGATACATATATTGTCACCAGAGGTTAAGCGAGATACCTTGATAAACTGACTCTTTACCACCCCCTTCTTCTGATGCAAAGGGTGGCAACTAGTGAAATGCAGGAAAGTATTACAGAAAGTAGGCTTTCTGCAGATGGAGGTTGTAAAAACCCCATCAATATCCTTAGTAATCTCAATATCAAGAAAGTTGGTGTGATCCGTGTTCACACTGTTTATAAACTTTAAAGATGAAGAAGTTGAATCCAATTGTGCAATAAATTCAGAAAATTGTACTTCATCACTGGACCATACAATAAGTATGTCATCTGGATAACAGAAATAAACAACACAATGTACAAAATGGTCTAACTTGAAAACAGCATCAATTTCCCATCTTAGCAAAACTGCATTAGCAAAAAATAGGGACACATACAGCCCCCATTGCTACCCCCTGTTGCTGCTTGTAATATTCACCACCAAAGACAAGAAGTTGTTACTTAAGACCAGTTCCATAAAATTCTGGACCAGAAATGAGAAGAAGAGCCAGTGTTCACAAAATTGTCAAAATTCACCATCTCTTGAATTTATTTGCACATTGATTCTTGTTTCCCCATTTTCCCCCTTCATCTGATAACCAGGATTGTCAGGTGCTGTTGGGACTCTCCTGTGCTTGTTTGCCAACCTCTCCAATCTCCTGGAAAATGTTTTCTGTAAACAGGACTCCGTTTCATGAGAAAGTTCCTGGTTTTCACAAAATCCATCTCTAGTAGGTGCAGAATAGCTGTTGACACTGGATATATTAAGCACCTTAGGATACAATATTTTACTGCTATAATCATTGTTGTCTCATGCTAATGTTTGTCTTTTCTATGTTTAATGTGTGTCAACTTGGTGTTAATTTGCTGGAAAACATTATTAAAATTAGATTTAGGTTTAGGAAAATCAAGGTCTGCTGTAATAAAATCCACCAATTTAGGGGCGTCTTCCTTATAATGGAACATCCATCTATCATTCTCCTTAATGATAAGGTGAGTTAGTTCAAGCCAGGCTTGTCAAACAGATCTAAATGTTTCATGTAAAAAGGTGAATTTTCCTCCACACCTTGGGGTATTTCCATAGTTGTAGTCCCTTAGGGACATGCTGCCACTTAATAGTTTTCCACAAGAAATAATTGTCCAGCTGTAATGACTTGTATTTATACAAAGATTTATCAAGTACTTGAATTTGCTCTTGTAAGAGTAAACATCGCCTTCAGGTGACCAAATGTATTCCCTTTCAGTGGAATAGTCAACCTTATTCAGCCATTTAGAAACATTCCCAGTTAGACTAAAGTTTTTGGCTATTTCCCTTTAAATAGTTTGGCGGACTTTTTCACTATGCTTACTTGTGAGGTTTTTTTTTTGTGGAGGTGTGTCATTGTTTGAAACCTTTAATGAGTCACATTAGTGAGTTTCTTTGATTAATTCATGCTTCCGAAGATGTCATTTACAAACAAAAGTGCTTAACCATGGTTTTAATAATAAGAGTTCCAGAGTCTTAGCTACATGGCTGTTTTTGGTTCTAATTTAGTTTTGAGTTATTGAGAAAGGGAATTCTTACAAAAATGGAAAGCTTTAAATATATTCCATTTTATCGTAGATTTATTGATGATATGTTTTTCATATGGAGAGGGACTAAAGATGAATTGGATCATTTTAATACTTAGATGGGTTTTTAAAATGTACCATAGGAAATAAAGGGAAAAATAACTAAATTTTTATATCTATAACTCACTCTATACCATCAATATCTTTGCTTTTATTCTAACATTTTTAGGAAAAAAGCTTTCACAAACAACCACCTAGATTTTTTTAAGTCAACACATGAAATTCATGAAAATCAACATTGTTAGAGGACAATTCATTAGAATGTCCAGGATTATAACTGATGACTTTAATTTCACTACAAAAAGGTAAAAACTCAAGTTAATGTTTTTAGAAAGGGACTATCCTGAGAACACAATAAACATAATTATGGATGAAGTGTTTTAGAAAAGTTATATCAAGTTTTGTCCCATTATGTGTTATGGATTTCAACTAAAAATCAAACAAAAAAAAGAAAGTGCTTAAGATTTCACTTGCAGTTTTCCATTACCTATTAGTATTCTTTATAAAAGATGCAAGTAAAAATGATACTATCTGTTCTTTATTTGAATGTGGGATGTATGTCTGTGGTTGATGTAAAATATGATTTATTTACAACTGTACACATTTTCATTTTAACCATATTGACTTTGAAGTAATTTCTAGAAATAAATATGACTGTAATTAATTTAATGTAGTATACCTTGCTATTTGTTGTTCTTCCCAAGGGTTTATGTGGGAAAAAACACAAGACCCCTGGCTAAAAGTAATAGGGACAACATATAAAAATAAAGATAATTCAAATGCTTTAGCAAAGCACAGCTTAAATTGTGCAGATTTTAGAAAGTCTGGGATTTTAGTACTTGATCAGATTAGTAATTTCATTGGGGACATAAATGGTCTCCTTAAAGTAAAAGAATTAAAATGACAATTGCAGTCAGCTGCATATACATTTCCTGGGTTCAACAGAAATTTAAAGATCAAATGTATTTTGAAGGAAGTGACATCATGCACTATGAGCATGTAACTGGATACTTAGCAGAGTTAAGCATTATTTAAACAGCATGTTTGTCTTGAGGCATTGTTTTTGAGGAAGCTCTGAAATAAAAGAACAAAAGTGCTAAAATACTATTAGCTAAGTATTCTGTGGTTCCCATTTTACAGAGGTTTTATTTATTTATTTGTCTATTATCTTCTGGTGGAATTTTTGGTTTTATATATATATATATATATATATATATATATATATATATATATATACACACATATACAATTTATATTTATGTGTATATATATATATATATATATATATATATATATATATATATATATATATATACATATATATATAAATATATATATACACACACACACACATATATGTATTTGAATATATATATATATATATATATATATATATATATATATACATACATACACATATATATATGTACACATATATGTATTTGAATATAGATATATCGATATACATATATATATATATATATATATATATATATATATATTTATAGTTGCTTACGTCACAAAGACAAAATTGTGCAATATGTATGTCATAATAATTAATTGTGGTCATACTTCCTGAGCAAATATAAGTAAATATAAGCAGACACGACATTATAGGATATGACAGTTACACAAATTAACATTGTGACAGAGGGGATTACATGATATATAAATGTTATTAACATGCTGAGTTGAGATGACAGTTAGCAAAGACAGTACATAACATTAATGGGATATTTGCATAGTGTACATTTCAGCAATATAACATTTTGAAAAATATGAATGGCGCAGAAACCACAGTCTCCTTTTGCAAGAATCTAACATATGCCATCAATGTTACCATTGAGTTGTGGATTAACTGTGCAATTCTCAGAAACAGACATAACATATGTAGGGGGGATCACTCTTGAAGGGAATTATGTGCCTTAATATTCTAATGGTTATGCATCCTATAGGTAAGTGTGTATGTGTGTGTGTGGTGTTACAAATGCGGCAGAAGAGTGTGACATATGTAATATCTTTGTGTAAGACATTCCTGCCTGACACAGTTATTGTGCGGACAGATAAGAACAGATGCAAACATCTCACTATGATGCAATGTATTCCACAGAGCTGTGTATTGTTGGCATCTACCACAGGTGGTAGCAGTAGTTATTGTTTCAAACAACTGAAAGTAATGTATGAATTAATAAAGGATCTCTGATAATGAATGCCATATCAATATGTCATACTGATGGTAATTAATTGAGTATGCTCATGTGCACATAGTTGTCATCAGCTCTATGCTAATATTCCATGGTCAAGGAAGGTTTCTCTGTATTTTTGTACACATACAACCCAGGAACTGGAACACACTCATTTGTACCACAGTACTCAATGCACGTGCTGCAGTAGCACTCTCACTATGACATTGGCAGAACAAATGTCAACTACCATAAAATCCAAATCTTTATTCACATGTGTTCTTGCAACATATCATGTGATAAGACTGACGTGATGTAACATTTGTTGTGTCACATCAGTAGATTCACACAAAATGATTCCCAAAGCTAGAACTGAACATTAAGCTGTACTACTCCTCCAACTACCAAAATGGCCAGTGATCACATGCAACACAGTGGAACTGTTATCACAGCTGTTGAACTCCACCTGTGTGAAGTCATTCAATTAGCTGTAATTTATTTGCCCATAATTTTTATCTGCTAAAATGAATGGGGGAGGCCTCTGTCACTCTACATGTACACAGTAGAATTGGGGGATGTCATTCCTGCAGAATCGTTAAAGACACAAATCCTTACAGTCATTCACTGCTGATTTAGAACACTTGCCTAAGTGCTGAGAAAATCAGCATCACAGTGGGATCAATGAATGTGTCATGGTATAAGTACATCACCAATGGTTATATGTGTGGTTATGTGAAAGCATTACATCATGTGTATGAATCAAGGAATATGTGTCCCCGTTATTACTTACAAATAATCTTGCTGCATGTCAGACAACATTGCCTGATGCTAGGTATACCCTAACACACCTGTAGCCCCCTGCTGTTATCACTGTAACAATAAAACAGCAATTATGTAAAATGTGGATATAATCCCATATAGGAACACATGCCTTACTTAGGCAACAACATACATTACAATGTCTCATGTCATCAGTCCTGAGGAGACATCTTACTGCAAGTGGCATGGAACAGCAGTCTATTCAAATGATAGCATCAGGTTACAATACAGCCTTTCAAAAGGAAATGTAGAATAAACTCTTGTAAAAAGAAGCCACATCTACACATGATCACGTGGGTGACAGCACTGTTAACAATGTGCACACTGACTGTACACAGTGAAATTGGGATGTGAACTATATACCTAACATCTAACATCACAAGCTAACAAAGGTGTGCTGAAACACAAGCACAACTAGAGATTTATTTTACAACTGTGACACTGCACATTTCAATGGATGACATCACCATTGTGTATTACTTTGATATTTCTGCTAAAACGTGGTTGCAAACAGAAGCACACTCTATATCTGTACATCATGTATTTATTTTAAGCCTGTTCTGCACAGTAAGATAAAGAAACATACACACTCACAGAAGGCAGTCATTTTGTGTTTGAACTCCCTACCTATCTACTGACACACTCTACAATAAAGTGTATTATAGGCATGCACCACAGAAGTCTCACTGTATTTGAGAAGCACTGCACCTTTGAAGGTATGACATCAGCTGTGTCATGGAAAAGAGATGTGTATGCAAAAATGACTTATATTGCTAGTTTCACTGTGTGAAAGGTATTAACTGGAAATTTTCTCAATTTGTTAAGCATCTGTTCATTTGTTCTGATTTCCTGCCATGGAGTGTTTCATATAACTGATTTGTTTGCAGTTAAAAGCATTTGCTGGAGTCTCCTTGCTCCTTTTTCTGTTTAAAACTTTCATTTAGTGCCTCACTGCTGTTTTTCTGCTGTAATAAACATTTCTGTAGTTTTTCTGCCTACAATAGTGTAGCTAGTAGCTGTAGCATAGTTTCCCACTCTGCCTCCCTATTGTTGTCTTTTCTTAAACATGGTGGCTTTGCAGTTGCCTGCCCCTACTGTAAATTTGAACTGGGACACTCCTCCCAGTCCAATCTCATTAGCTCATTCTATGTAATACAGAGAGAACATTTGGGAAAGCCAACCCCCTTTGTTTCTTAACCTTGAATTATCTTCTGTTCCTCCTTTCTCCCTTTTCACTTTAATTAAAAAAAACACTTTATTCAACTGCTTTTTACAGTTTTTGTGTTTCCTCCTCCTACTTTATTACTTCATCCTGCTTTTTCTGCTACTTGTTCTCTAAAGTGTTCAATTGCACCGTTTCTGCTACATTTATTATTGCTTGCTTTTAGCCTGTTTAAATGTTAAATGTTATTCTAAGCCTCTAAGTTTTGGTTTAAGCACTTGGGCTTTAGGCCTACCCCTTAGCTCTCCCTAGCCTCTCTCCCTCAGATTCTGACAAGTATGGATGGACAATTTCCTACCATTTCTCCTGCCAGCCTGGTTGATATGAGCATCCTGAGACAGTGTAGCAGCTGCTTCATGTACACAGACAACCATCTACTACTACCTCCTTGGAACACAATTTGTGAGAGATGCAGTTACATAAAGATGCTAGAGTCTATGCTCTCTCCCTCACAAGCCAGTATATCTGACACTGAGAAGGTTATCAACACAATCACTACACCTCAAATACCACCCACAACTACACAACACACACCAACATATGCAGAGGTTCTCAACAAAAACAAATCCAAACAAAGGAGACCTCAGAGGCAAAACCACATGCGAACTACACAACCCTCCACACCACATACCATGCATAGTCCACACACCAGTGTCTCACAACCACTAAAGCCTAACCATAAACCCAACATATTAGTCATAGGAGTCTCCATTGTGAGACACACAGATGTGCCTTTCACAAGGTTGCATAAGGAGAAAGTCACGGTTAATCGTTTGTCAGGTGCCAGAATCCGCCATATCACACACGCACTCAAGTCTCTCAACAACAGGTACTGTTATGACTCTGTCATAGTCCAAGTTGGTGTGAATGACTTGAGATGTACCTCTCTGGACTATATGAAGAGAGACATGATTGAGCTTACTGAATATGTGCCCCAGGCAGGTATGTCCTTAGCCTTAAGCAGCATTCTACCGTCACCCAGAATGATGCCTCAATACAAACAGAAAATTATTGACTTAAACAATTGGCTTAGTTTCTCGTGTCATTCCAGGGGGATCCTGTACCTGACAGCCTGAGAAGATATAGATTTCCCATATGATTGACAGACCACAATGCTTTGCTAGAGATGGCCTGCATCTGTGCCTCCCCCATAGTGCCTTTTTTAGGAAATGTCATGAGGTCAATATTACCAATATAAATTTTTCATCAAAACGCAAATTAAAGATCATGCTGGTAAATGCTAGGAGTCTAAACATGAAACTGCACTCATTGCAAGCATTCTTAACACTGGAAGATGCTGACATTTGTGCAGTCACATAAACCTAGTTCAAAGCTGTGGAAAGCACCCGAGCCTTACCTGGCTAATCATCCTATCATACAATCAGACCCCAAACTGGGGGCAGCAAAGCCAAGGGGGGGTGGAGTTTCAATATATATTAAAGACACACACACTTCCAGTCTGGTCAAACAGTATGATGCACAGGAGGCACTCCAGGTGCAGTTAACTGTTGACAATACCCCTATTTAAATCATAGCTAGCTACAGGCTGCCAAATTTGACTCAAGATGCCCACTCCACCTATCTGGACATCTTCGAATCTATCAAGATTCAACCCTTTACCCTGATCCTGGGCGACATTGATTACCCAACCATAGACTGAAAAAACTACTCATGCCAGAACACAAATGCCCAGAGATTCCTTAACTTTATCAATGCAAATGCCTTGGAACAGCTAGTCAGTACCCCCACAAGAGGTGATAATATCTTGAACTTGGTATTAACCAATTTGAGTAACCACTGCAACTCCCCTACAGTATCATCTTCTCTGATAAGATTCGACTATAAGGCAGTCATTTTTGATGTCACCAACTCCCCCTGAACTCTCCTCCCCCCCTTTAGCTAGGGTCAAACAAAAAAACTTCTCCAAACCTGATTACAACCTCCTGAGGGATGGTATAAACAGCTTCACAGTCCCCTCACCTGCAGGAATTGGCATCAATCTCCAAATCTACACCAAAATACTATACGAGCATTTATATAGATGCATGGAATCAGGAATACTTGACAGGAACACATCATCCTCCGCAAGGAAGAGTAAACCTGTCTGGAGAACATCTGCAACAAATAAACTATATAAAAAAAAGGAAACAATTGTTGTTGAGGACCAAGAAGGAACAGGTGCCCAATTGGAAGCAATCTCTCCTTAGCCTGAACAAGCAAATAAGAGCACTAGGTAAATCCTCTAAAGCCAACTTCGAGTCCAAATTGGCCACATCTACTCGAGACAATTATAAAGCCTTCTTCGCATATGTCCACAGTCTCAAAAGAAGCACCTAGATATATTCAGAACTGGTGGTTAAGGACACCACATACACAAATGCTGCAGATATAGTCAATCTATTGGCTGACAGATCCAGTGAAAATTTCACCCCTCTGTCTCCCCCATCAGTTAATTAGGACATCCACAGTACCTGCCCCCCACCCCTTATAACTAGGGAATGAGTTGTCACTGCCATCTCAAAGGCAAAAAAATACAGCCTCCATGGGGCCTGATAACATCCCCGGCTGCATCCTACATGACTCAGGCATAAACTTGCAGCATCATTAGGCAACCAATTCAACCAAAGACTGAGTACCGTCTTTGTCCCAGCCGAGTGGAGGACAGACACTGTCATCCCTTTACACAAAGGTGGAGCATCCACCGATCTGGGAAATTATAGACCCATCAACCTAACTAGCCTGATCTGCAAGGCCATGTAATGAATTATCATGGACCTCATTAACATGGAAATTGGCAATCTCCAAACACTCAACCCCACACAGTTTGGCTTTGTCAAGGGAAGGACATGTCTGTTAAATCTGGTTGACATCTTTGAGACAGTCACCAAAGCCATGGAAAATTGTGCACACCACCTACCTTGACCTGGCCAAAGCCTTTGACACTATTCCCCACTTGGGCATAATAGATAAACTCTCTCAACTAGGTATCAATCCATATGTTACCAGATGGGTAGCAAACTGGCTCACTGATAGAACCCACCTAATCAAAATAGGGAAAGCCACCTCAAGCAGTAGACCTGTAATGAGAGGCATACCACAGGGATCGGTCCTGGGGCTGCTGTTATTCAGAATATACTTCTCTGATGTGCAGGCCAACACCAGTGAGCTATGGCTGACCAAGTTTGCAGATGACTGCAAGCTGGGCACCATCATCAATTCCCCAAGTGATGTGAACATTCTCCAAGATGGTCTCACCCAAACAAATGACTGGTGCCAGAAACATGGCCTCAAGCTGAATGCCAAAAATGCATCATCATTCCCTTTGGGGAAAGTGATGTTGCCACATGTTATCACATTAATAACAATGTCCTAAGTACGCAATCAGTAGTGAGGCATTTGGGCAGCAACCTGACTTTTGACCACCATGTTACTTCCATTGTATGGAAAGCCTTCTACATGGCTCACCATATAAGTAAGGGTATCTCATCCAGGGACAAAGAGGTCACAACATCCCTGTATTGTTCCCTTATAAGGCCAATTATTAAGAACAACTCCCCCTTTGACATGTGCCTCACAAATCACATGCAGCAACTGGAGAGACCACAGAGGTTCCTCACCAGAGGAATCCAGGGCCTCAAACATCTACCTTACACAGATAGGCTAAAAGCCTTGTCCCGCTACTCAGTTTCATACAGACTCCTCAGAGGTGACCTTGTCTGGCATACAATCTCAGACCCCGCCGTGGAACCCATATGCGCAACCTCAACCTGGTCTGTGATATCAATAGAACTTGTTGGCAGGACAGATTTGTGCCCCAGAGACTCCCCCATCTGTGGAATATACTCCCTCTCCACATCAAGCAAAGTACCTCTTTATCCCTTTTTAAGCGCAACTTGGATAACTGGATGGGAAACAGAAAGTACACCCCTGGGATTCCACCTGTGTCCCTGCTGGACAGCGACTTTGGGTCATGACTTGTCTAAACATGGGCTAAACTCTTAGCTAGTCTTAAAAGGACCTCAGGGCCAATAGCCTAGTAACTTCCTATGGTCCTATGGATTCTAAATATTGTCAATACTAAGAAGTGAAAGGTAGTCCTACATCAATTTATATTCACACACAAAGTCAGGAGAGCTTCACTGCTGTATTTGAACTCCCTACCTATCTACCGACACAGTCTACATGCAAGTGTATTGTAGGCACACACCACAAGAGAGGTTTGACTTTAGTCATGTGAGAGTGCATTATTGAAATCATGACCTCATCAGTGTGTTGCAGACAGTATGTGTTTGTGGACAGGGTGAAAAGGGGATGTGGGATTGATCTGACCATATAAATGTTTCTCACCAGAGAGAGTCAAATGAGCACAGATATTGAATTAATCCTCCATTGATGCTATGGACCCACCATCACACACACTCAAGTTGATTGTTGTGAAATTAGAACCCTTATCTATCTAGTTACACAATCTATAGGACACAGTACTTAATGGAAGCACCACTGCAGTCATCTGACTTCTCCACTGTGAGAGACAAAACCCGATTAAGACATGAGTAGAATAAGGGTGGTTTACTAATTCTTCCTTTAGGGCATGGATGTGTTTGCAAATGATTTTTTGCAACAGTTTCCAAAATCTGTTCATTAAAGGTCATAATTGAATACAAATTAAGATGCATGTCATGAAACATATCATAGAAGTCTAACATGCTAAGAAATAATATTACATACACCTGGAATCAAACCTTTGATGCTATGCCCAAAAACGCACTCTACATAGAGGTGATTTATGCCAACACTCCACACAGAAAGTAGTATTCCAATAGCGCAACATGTTTCAGCATCTTGGCTCAAGGATAACCTGAGTACTGTGGGTCATGGCAACAACTGACCAGGTTTTGCCGTAGGACATGAACAGACATTCACTGTCACTCAGCACTGGTGTGTGATGCCAAACTCTGTGCAAATGCTTAGGACAAAAACTGAAAGCTTTCTTATAGGCCATTTCTGGCCCTATGTGTTGTGTGTGATTCTGTTTTTGGACCAGATTAAATGTGTGAAAAAGGGGTTAATATGTTGGTGGTGAAATTGGGGAAAAGCAGAGGGGAGGACACAGGGGAAAGCATACAGGGATTTACAGGATGGTAGTGAGAGAAAACCATAGCTATCCATTTCTTTACAACATAAATGTAGAGATGTAGAGATGCAGACAGAATTTGCTAAATTTTGGACTGTCACCACACCAAGCGTAGGTGACAATAACAGAATAATGTTGTAGAGCCAGTTTTACCAACTCAAGTGTGTCAAGAAGACATATAGACAAAAGTGGACAGCTATGTATTGGTTGATTTTTTTTTTGGTGGGACAGGTGCTTATTATTTTCAAAAAGAAAGGACTTTTAGGGAAGGGGCCTAGGAATATGAAAGTCAGGTAGGTAGGGTATGTGAGGAAGCAGGAACAGACATACAAGACAGACTGGGATGGTGATGGGCACAAAAGGTTGGGTGCTCCATGACTGAGGATAGGTAGGAGATGAGGTGCACCCATGTCAAGCCTGGGAACAGTGAGAATCTAGTCTCACTCTCAGAACTGTTATCACTGTCTCTTGTCTCAGTTTCCTGTATCAGTGCTCAATGTGGCATTGTCTGGGCAATATGATGAAGCACCTTTTGTAATGGCTGATTTGGGCACTGAGGCCCTTTTCCATGATACCCTCCACCAGTCCTGTTAGCCCCTGCCAGGTGATAAAATCACCCACCTCCTCTAATACTACTCCTGAAGGGTACCAGGGCACCAGCTGCTGTATGTGTTTTGCTGTAAACACTTTATACATATCGTATGAAAGTTTGAAAAAACGGTTGACTTCATTTAAGTATAGTTTTTTGATCAGCATATTTGATTGTACAAAAAGGATATTCTGAGTGACTCTGATAAAGCTCCTGCTGAACTTGCTTGTTTTATTAACATTACCTTGGCTATTCTTTATTTAGATAGATGTTATACTTTTAAATTTTCATTCTCTGACTGAATTTGATTTGTATTTTTAACATCTTCAGATGAAGAAGAATTTTTGGGGAATTTTTTGTTATTTTTAACTGATTTTTTGCAATGTATGTTTTGTATTGCACTGTGATGATGTATGGAAGCTCCTATGCTCTGATTGGCCATGCCATATATGCCCTCTCTAGATAGTTTTTGATTTATTTACCAGTTTATCACTGAGACTGCTTAATTCTTGCAGTGTTTTGTTTTATTTTGTTTATTTGGTGAGTTTGTTTTCTGCGCTGCTTGGAGAATGGCAGAAGGCCAGCTCTAGGGAAAATATGAAGCGGAGATTTTTGGTTTGGGTAGTACACGGACATATAGCTATGGTCATGGATCAGTCAGTGCAACTCCTGATAGAGCTACTTCCAGTGCAGGAGAAGTTGAACTCTCTGCCATGCATTTGACACAAGACCCCAGTCGGGCATTGTTGACAAACTCAAGAGGTTAGGTACAAACCCCTATGTCACCTGTTGGATAGCCAACTGGCTCACTGCCAGAAGCCAGGAAGTTAGAAGTGGGGAGTCCACCTCTACAAAGAGGTCAGTCACAAGGGGAGTCCCTCAGGGATCAGTCCTTGGAGCGCTCCTCTTTGGCATTTACTTCTCAAAAGTCAAGGACAATGTTAGTGGTCTCTGGCTGACGAAATTTGCAGATGATTGCAAATTAGGAACTGTCATTGAATCTCACCCCGACACAAATGTTCTCCAGGAGGGGCTGACACAGACAAACAACTGGTGTCATAGTCATGGACTAAAATTAAATGCCAAGAAATGCATAGTCATCCACACCTGGTAACTATCATATTGACAACACACCCTTAAGAGTTGACCCAGTAGTCAGGGACCTAGGGACACACATAGATAGTAATCTAGCTTTTGATCATCACATGTCTACAGTGGTGAGGAAATCATTCTATACTGCACAACATATAAACAAAGTATGACATCTAAGTCAAAGGAAGTCATTGTTCCACTGTATTTGGCATTCATCAGACCTATCATTGAATACAATGACCCCTTTGGTATGTACCTAACCAGGCATATCCAACAACTGGAACGTTCACAGAGGTTCCTCACTAAAAGAATTCAGGGCATAAGTAATATGTCCTATGCAGACTGCTGCAAGTCCCTATCTCTGTATTCTGTCTCCTACAGGCTTTTGAGGGGAGATCTATGCCTGGTATACAGGACATTGTTGCACCTCACTCTGATGGACCTCCTGCATATCCACAAAACAAACAGTACCAGAATTACCCATTCTAAAGACTTAAACCTTGCCTGTGATATAAATAGGACCTGATGTAGAGATAGGTATGTATCCCAGAGACTACCCCATCTATGGAACAGGCTCCCCACCCATGTGAAGCAGAGTTCCTCCCTAATCCAATTCAAGTGCAACTTAGACAATTGGATGTAAAACTGGAAATTCATCCATGGTTTGGCACCAATGTCTCTGATGCAGACAGGTAACCTGCAAATTGTTCATCTCCCAGGTCCATGCTTATTCTTATCAAGGGTATCAGAACTTGTCAAAGATTTGGGATGCATGGCTAGGCTTAAAAAGGCCCTTGTGGTCATTAGCCTAGTAAAAACCTATGAACCTAAAAGTTGTGTCCATGATTATGGATAGGAGCTATGATGCCTGTATTGGCTGTATTAAGATCATACTCCAGCAACATGTTGAGGTGATTCTCTGCCAAGGGCTACTTGCTGTTACTGAGGCAGGACCCATTGGTTACAGGTACTAGGGTGAAAATTGATTTCTCACTGTGTTGAACAGAGTATACTTATTTGAACACTCCATTCTATCACCAGACCTGGCATGGTCCCTCCCTTTTGTGTTTATATCCACATCTGTTATGCTATATTGTCTGCCAGTTTACAATCAAATGACTGAAAGTCAGTTTGACATCAGACTCCTGTTCAAACATGGTAGGAGCGACTGGCAGAATGTCGACAGTCAAGTGAATGGCAGTTAATAAGATCATAAAGAAGGCAGAGATATGCAGCATGTCTGTAAACAGCATCTGTCAATATTGAGATGGAAAACAGTCTGTAGGTATTATTTGTTGATCTTCTTGCCTACTTAATATTAATGAGGTGATGAAATACATCACTAATATCACCATTCGTGATTAGTAACTTCATGTTTTTGATAGTAATCCTTGTCTGCCATCTGTCTGTATGATGCCTCCTTCTCCAATGTGTTTTCCTTCTCTCAGTGTGTTGCCACACCCTGTCAGATATATATGTCTTTCTCTAGAACCTAACCTCCCACTCTTATCTACCTTTGCCATCCTTGACTTCCTTCCTCATCTTTCCACCTCAAAGAAAAAGAGGGTACCTATCCCAAAAAGATTATATCCCACATGTAAACTTAACTTTACACTTACATGTGTGATTTAAAGAAACAATTTGGTACAATTGGTCAGTCTACATAGTGTTTTATTTTCTCACAGTATTTACAAGGGCATTATCCAATAGTTGTAAAATAAGAAAGATAACCATCATTACTTTGAGAAGATGATGACAGATATGGCCCTCTCCCAGTCACATCACGATCATTCCTGAATTGTTCAACTACTATTATAACCTCTGCTTGCTTCTCATTTTCATCTCTGTCCTTTCCTCCCAACCTTTAATCTGGCTCAAAAATAGATAAACACAACACATGCATGGGCATCAGTGGCTTATAAACAGACATAGCTTTTTCTGTACTCTTCCGTTGCATAACAGATGGCAATCAACAGCATTGATGGTCATCAGTGAACAAAGGGTTTTGTGGGATCCTTTAATCTTATCTCAAGGAAAGCACAGTCAATAGTGAAGCCAGCCCCTCTTTGCTGTACTGCAGTGTCAGCAATCCATATGCATGGTGTGGGAATAGAACACACAGCCTTCTGCACCAGTGTTGAGTGTGAAACCTGTTGTGACATTCCCTCTCTAAAGCTATCTTCCATTCAACCTATAATTTATTACATTTGCTAACATCAAGATATAGCTGAAATCCTTTGCATTTTTATTTCCTTATAACAGTCTGAAAATGGTATAAATGTATCTGCTATGTATCACTGATGACCCTATGTAGACAGACCTACTTTCATCCTTGGATAAAGCACTGATATGGAGAATGTAATTATGAGAGGCATGAGTTCCACTCCATTGTGTTATATACATCCTTGTTGTCACCTACCTCCACCTTACTCAGTACCTATTTCATTACCTTTGTGATCTCTTTTGAACATTTCCTTCATCAGTGAGTTGCAGACACATGCACTATACGTTCCTCTGACATGATACTGCCTTCATCTGGAGTATATCACTCCCTCATGCATGGTTTCCATTTGACTAATATATTCCTTGTTTCAGTCTTATAAACATTGATATTGTGCCCTGTCATGACATTTCATCTTAATTAATATAAGTATCATGTACATCACACACACACACACACACACACACACACACACACACACACACATGGGCAAAGAGAGCAAAAACTACAAAGAAAATACTCTGTGTTTAATGGTTTGGGATGGCTGGTAGAAAGCAGCTTCTCCATTCATGGTTAGGAAGTGATAATAGATAGTTCACATCAACTGACAAAAAAGATAAATACCTTTAGTCACAATAATGTTTTGGTGACCATCAGATGACTGGGCTTACCTTCAAGTTGAATCAGAAAGTAATTTATCTTTTTGGACCAGTTTAGTCCAATTAGGCCAGTGACGTCTTTTCAGTGGATTTATCAAGATATACTTTAGATAGGCCTGAATGTGTGTGACTTTAAAAAGTCCTGGGAATTGCATTCCCACAAAAGAGGCATTATTACTGTTTGTAAGTATATGTCATATGGATAGACTTGCATGAGCTAAGTAATACAGGTTCGGGTATGAAACTTGCATAATTTGCAACATATACTCTCCTAAACATACAGTATGACGTTGTCCTGTTCGATTCTCAGCTACAGCGTCTTCTGTGTGGAGACATGTGTGAATGGGCGTACCTTCGTTGAAGGTTGTGCGTGAGAACTGGCAACTCGGCACGTAAAAATCTACTGCTAATCATTAGCGGACCGGAGTTCCGCTGTGGCGACCCCTAACTGGGAAAAGCCAAAAGACACAACAACAACAACTCACCTAAACACAGAATTGGGTTATGTGAGGAGTCAAGATGATTTTAACTGAAGTATTGTGTCCATCATAGTTATGCAAGTGCAAGAGCAGTTTATAGTTAATTAGCATAATTGTCATGCTGAAACAATTACACACACACAGTAATTTGGGTTTCATAAGTAAGTCATTAATGAGATATGCTACCTAGAAAACTGTAGGTATAAAACATTACTCATACATTTCTTGCAATCAACCTATTTAAGATAGCCATTTGTATAAAATGTTGCCTTCCTAATCAAAGTGTTTTGAGAAATGGCATTCTGACACCTTTTGTAAAAAAAATAGAAAAAGTATCAGTAGGATTTGACCCCTGGATCACCTGTGTTCTGTGTCCAAAGTTAGTGCACCTACACCTTGTGCCACAGAGACAGTTACACATCAGCTGGATGTTCTCCACTCAGTACTGCCCAGAGTGCTGACATCCACACATCACTGCTAAGCCTATTTGTGCTATAGAAGGCTGCCCAAATAAAAAAAATCACTTTTTCCTTAAGCAGATAAGCTTGATTGCATACTGCCCAGCAGTGAGCAAGTACAAAAGGCAAGAAACAGAAAAAAACAGCATATGTGATAAAAGTACGTCAGAAATCTTAATTAATATCTTTCACATCTCCTTCACACAGGATGGATTTGAACCCCAGAACAACTCTGTTTTGGGGTCTAAAATCACTACATTTATAGCTTTTGCCACAGAGAGAGGTATATAGCATGTGCATATGACTCACTCATTACAAATAACACACAGCTTTAACAGGATTGGTTGCACTAATGAAGAAAACAGAAATTTAATTTTTCATGTTTTTCTGTACATATGAGCCCTGTTTGTTCTCTGCTAAGCAGTGCATACATTACAAAGGCAAAATAAATAGCTATTTATATTCAAAACCACAAGTACCAACATGACTTGCATTCAACAGTTCTACCATTTGAAAGACATATGCTGTATTTTCATATGTGCTGTAAACATTGCAAGCAGCATGTGACTTCAAGCTGGATTCAAACCCCCATATCCTCTTACCTGTTTCTTTAAAGTCATTTCATTTACACCATGTGCTACAATGATGTTTAGGTATGCTGTAGAATTTATTCACTTGTTGTTCAAAGTGCTTTATCAAAGTGCATCTCTACCAGTCTAAAATGTGGTAATGATGACATTCTAAATAAAATTTATCAGTTTGTACCTTGGGCAGTGTACTCTCATTCACTGCCATGAAACACTGCCAGTCCAAAGTGCACTTTGCCAAAATGCAAGCAAATGATGCACACAAGAAAAGAAAAAAAATGTCAGAAGTAGCAAATATCAGGAGGTAACAATGAAAATGCAGGCTTGGAAGGTTTCCTAGCAGTGTGTCTTACAAACTGATCATATGCTCAGGAAATATACATTAACTATCACAAGCAACACACTATCTGGATTTGAACCCTCAATTCAGTACAATGACAACATATACTCAGTTGTGTTTCTTATTTCCCTTTGCCACCAACACAGGTTTAAAGCTGCAATCAGAAAATGTATATACAATGTAGATCTGACTTAGAAGACCATCATATTACAAGTCCAGCAGTAAAAAGATCAAAAAATGTTCCTTTCTCATTCACTTCAACTTGTCTAGATGAATGTGATATTGACAAATAATATAGGCTAATAATAGCCCACACCATATTAATGTTAGGTTGCCAATACTGCCAGGTATTTCTTCTCATTATTTTCTGAGCATATTCCCTCATCTCATCTTAACTCATTACATCTGAGTGACGCCTGCAGGTGCATCTGCAGTTAACTCCTACTGATGCCTCTAGGCGTCAAATATTGCTTGCTCATATTTGCATCAAAAATTCTAAAACCATGCTACAAGGTTTGCAAAGATTTCATCTTAAAGCTTACACAATAGCAAACTCAATCGCATTAATATATGACCTCTGTCTACTGCAGGTAAATGGATATTAACTGTTGTTTTTATAATATTAATTTATATAGATATAATGTTCATATTTTTCTAAATATCTCAACAACCAAGTAATAGAGACAGAACTCCTTATCCTCATATGAAAGCTCTCAGCCAGTTGAATAAAATGCTGCTGACAGTAGGTGTGTAACTTGAGTGGTTTCCAAGATATTTTAAGTTGTTTAGAAAATATTACAAATGTAATACTTACTGTGTTTACTGTAAGTTATAAAATTCAGTTTAAGATCTAGAACCTGAAGAATACTACCACTATAAAAATAGTTTGTGCTGAAGAGTTTGCCATTTATACTTTTTTAAATATTCGTATGGATCCAGAGATAGGAACATTTGTTTGAAATGTGAGGACATAATTTGATTCTGTCAAAAGGCTTAGGCTCTGCCCATTGGAAGTTACAGTGCAAACTTCCTGAGCTCCACTGGAGCGAATGAGTTAACTAACAGAAATGCAAAGTCATGGGCATTTCTTTGCATCTTTGTTTCAATGTCTTATTTAGCTGATGAGCATTTCAGAAAGATTTTAAGCAGAGGGCGAAGAATGTGCTATTACAAGAATATCAATGTTGTTAAGGTTGTTCTCATAACACTCAAGGTGCTCCCACTTTGTAAAGTCTACTCTGCATGATACACACACTTCAAAGAGAAGAGTCTGTTCAGTGTTGCTTGTTGTTGTAGTCAGAGTAATCATTAACATTTGCAAGCCATTAGCAGCTACCAGTTGTCATTGCTCCTCCCTGCAGTCCTAGGGAGTGTGCATACATTTGTGTATCTACTTACAAAATGTTTACCTCCCCTACACCAAGTAATTTTTTTTTTGGTATTCAGGAATGCTGATGATTTAACACCTCATTTGTATCTTCATAGTACCAAGGGGGCTGAATCCACACTATATAAAGGTAATGGTGTAGCTATGGAAGTGGAAGGAGTGAAGACTGATTTGTAGAGACAGACCGTTACTGGTAGTTACCTGGGGGAGATTATTCTATAAATTACTGCATTATTTCATATGGTATGTTTGTCCTCTTCATAACCTGCATACATTTTCATATTTGGAATGTATTTCAATATGGAGCAGAAAAACATACCTGTATGCATTTTTTCATTCACTGTTGGTGTACTGCAGATATGTCAGTTCTTGTTGTGCTTTCCAAGTTTGTTAATGAATGATATGGTCACATCATAGCACTGTGTTACTATTTACTCTTGGAATTTAACCAGTTACTACAGACGATTGTGTTGTGTTTATTATCAACTCCAAGGGGTTGTGCATGTGTAGCTAACGGAGGTGTTAGGCTTCACCGATGTCCCACAGTGACCTCCACAACAGTGCAGAGACCCAGGAAATTGTCTGGGCATTTCTCCTTTGCATTTTAGACTAGTTATTGATAATATTGCCATCCAATAGTAAGTTGCACAACTGCTGTCCTTGTTACAGAAATATTAACAGAATGGATGTAATGCTAATGTATTACAATTTTTGTTTTTTTTTTTTGGGGGGGTGTAGTCCAGAATGAGCATTGTGTGTTCAATTGTTTTGTGTTGATGATAGGTACACAGATTTTATTTGAGGATAATGTTTTTTCTATGTATTACAGATGTGTTTTGTCTTTTTTTCTGTTTCATGTCACAGTATTACAGCACCCAGACCATCTGTTCCACACAAGCCACCATTCAGTGATGCAGAGAATGAGGTCATCATCGAAGCCTTACACCACCAAGGATCCTTTCTAATTGAGAGAGGCAGAGGTGATATGTCTGACAAAAAAGCTTACGGCAGCAGGTGGTTGCTGACATAAACACAGTGGGCAGCCATGCCAGGAACTATAATCAGGTGTGGCACCATGCCAATGATATGATTACAGTGGCATGCAGGAGGGCAGCTGTGGTGGTATGTGAACAGATGGCTACTGAGGTGGTCCTGCTACTGAACCACCACTCATTGAAGCTGAGCAGTTCCTGTCCACTGTCAGAGATCATGACAGTTCAGCAGTGAGTTAACACAGACAGTGGGTAAGATCTAGTGTTTGAAGATTTCCAGTACCTTTGTTGATAAGGTCCATCATGATTCTCTCCATGGTCTTGCAGATAAGGCTAGTCAGGCTAATAGTTATGCAGCTCCTGGGGTCAGTAGAAGTACCACCTTTGTGCAGGGGGATAACGGTGGCTGTTTTCCATTCAGCTGGGATGAAGCTGGTGCTTAAACTGTGAATGAAAAGAATAGCCAATATTGATGCTAATTTTTGTTTGAGCCCATGTAGGACACAGCCTGGGATGTTATTAGGTCCCATTGATGCTGTGTTTTTGGCCTTAGAGAAGGGGTTTATGAGCTGTTCCTTAGAGATACAAGGAATGGGGACAGGTGGTAGGGATGTCATGAAGTACGTGTAGTGGTGAAGGGGGAGTGAAGTTTTTGCCAAACCTGTTGTCTAGCAGGTTAGCTATGTCCACTGGCTTAGTGTATGTGTTACCATTAACTACAAATTCGGTGCAGATCTGAGCCTTACCTTTTAGGTTATGGATGTAACTAAATAACACCTTATGATTGTCCTTGGTTGAGGAAGCTATCTTGGAGGACTTCACAAGAAATCTTGTTTGCTTATTTAAGCTGAGGAAGGAGTGTCTCCATTTTAGTGCCCACTCCTTCTTACTCTTGGACAGCAGTTTCTTCCTTTTATTGTAAAGCCTGTTAATGGTGGTTGTCCACTGGGCAGGTTTGCGTTTCCTAGAAGAGCTTGTTTTGGTCCTAACAGGTGCTGCCAAGTCAATGTAGTTATACAGGTGATTTGTATCTAGAGGCTGAGGCCTGTGACACCCCAAGCATATCCCTTGTGGGTCTCTGGAATATACCAGTAGCTATTATCCTTAATGCTACACATACCTTAATTTCCATTGGCATGGATTCTCCTCGATTTTCCCCTGGGTCTGAGGTGGGGGTGGCAGTGGTTGCAGAGTTACAGGAGTGTTTCCCTATCAAACATGTATTGCTCTAATATTTCAGTATCATACAACCAAGTTAAATGGGGTCTGCATACCTTTCTTCTCCTTGGATAAGATCTATTAGCTGCAGGAACAGCAGCATAAATTTGAGCCTTTTGCACATACACACATGCAAGAGAGCAGCAGCAGCCCCTCACAATGCTTTTGTTTTTTCTAAGTGTGATGATAGCTGCATTCCAATAGGTTCTGGAGTTCATGGCAAAGAGTTGCACCAAGTTTACACAATTACATTTTAGCTTCCTGAATGTTTCCGCCATCTTGGATTTGTTAATTATCATGTGATTTAGCTAGTCATTCTTTTAATACCATAATCTGCCTTTTACCTTTGATTGGCAGCTCTACATGATGTGTAGAGTCTTTAAATGAATATAAATTAGCACACTATTGTGTGCACATCATCACAGCAGTGAGGAGATTAACCATTCATGAATCCAGCCCATAGTGTATGTTTCTACAATATTGCATGGTCACATGGGTTATATGTATACATGGGATGCAATGTCTAAAATCCTCAAACATGTTATGCATATGCAGTTAAAACCACACCCTTATTACTTTAACTCAACACAGCCTCTGTCTTGAACATAGCACACAGACTGCCTCAATTAAGCCAGTAGACAGCATTGCTTTCCCTAAATATAAAAATCTAAACTATGAAGTTGTTTTCTTGGACATCTCCAGTACGTCTGATATTGTAAATCATCATTTACTTCTGCTCAGATTAAAGCAATTCATATGGTCTTCTGCAGTTATACATTAGTTCACAAGATACCTTAGTTAATCATATTTCAGTTGTAAAATGTCAAGGCAAACTTTATTTTTCTTTTTTTATATCAAATATAAGCATGTAATAGGGATCCTTCCTTGGTTTATTACTGTTCAGCATCTTTGTCAATGATGCACATTGACATACAGAATGAACTGAATTAACAGAATGCACTGATGACTTTAAATACGATACTTCTCCAAATAATTCACAACCCTCATCTCTCAACTACAAGTTAGTTTTAACACACTAAGCCAATGGTTCAAACAAAATAAACGGATAGTAAATAAAAAGAAGACTAAACTTCATTATATTATAAAATCAAACAGGTAGGTCAATTTCCATCCTTCTGTTGCACTCTTTGAATGATCTTTGGGATTTCCTGTAGTGGTAACATCATGGAAGTGCATAGGAGTTACAACTATCTACAAGCTCCCAAGAATATAAGATCAGAAAAATCAAGAACCTCTATAAGAAACTGTGGTCATTATACCGAACTAAACATTACTTATTACCAGAGTACAGGAAGACACTTGATGAGGCATTGCTTCTACCAAAAGTGTTATATGACATTCTGGCCCTCAGAAATCCACATCCAAAAATGTGCATTACGCAGCTTACCCCCACCTACAAAACCTGCAAAATTTTCACTGTGTAAGGAGACAAGTATTCAATACCATTCCATACTCAAGCAAATTAAATGTATTTCTTGAAAATGAGTTAAGCTGCACACACTTGACATTTGTTCACAAATTAATTCATAAGTAATCATGTCAGCCCTAGAAAAATTACCATAATGGCACATACAACCACAAGAATGTATAGGTCGACTGACAGGAACTTGTTAAAGTGAAATAAGTCAAATCAAAACTTTCTGGTTATAACAGTGCAGGCTACAATTGATTACAGTATTGCATTATTTACAATATTTACATGTTAATCCATTTCTGGGATGACATGGTGGTATGGCGATAGCATTGTTACCTTACAGCAAGAGGTTCTCCCATTCGATTCTGGGCTTGGCTTGGGAGTGTCTTCTGTGTGGAGTCTGCATGTCCTCCCCGCGGTTGGGTAGCGGTCGAAAGACATGCGTGTGTAAATGGGCATGCCTTCGTTGAAGGTTGGGTGTTGAGCTGGCACCTCGGCGTTTCGTAAAAAATCTACTGCCAATCATTAGTGGACTGGAATTCCGCTGGGCGACCCCTTACCGGGAAATAGCCAAAAGACAAAAAACAACATGTAAATCCATTTCTACAGTCATATATTCTATTATGCATTACAGATGAGGCTAGTGGGGTGTAAGATGCCATGAAATAAAAATACAAATATGTCCTTCCTTGAGAATCAACTAGTTTATTTTATTTTACTTTATTTTATTTTATTTAGTGGAACAGGACACACCAGTGGTATCTGTATTTGTATTAAGTAGGCAATCCCCAGGATTCAATAAACTTTGTGCAGGTTCCACGCAGAGCCTACACCAAGTATATTAGCATATGTGATACTGCGCATTGCATGGTATCACGCAGCCTCGCGCCATGAATATTAATGATGTGTGGCACTCATAGGCAAGGTTTCACAGCCCACTCCAGTGTTAATGGCCACAAAACCTATATACTGAATGTGGATCATTCCACTGAAACACTAAACTAATGAGAGGAGAAAGAGCAAGCATGCATTTTCTGAAGAATATGAAGTATGGAACAGAAATGTATGCCATTATGGGTCTAGGACTTTTGATCAAATGATCAAACGTCCAAAACTCAAACAGCCGGACATACTTACGCGAAAGTGCTTTTCACCGAAGAAGCACTTTCGCGTAAGTATGCCTGTTGCTGAGGCCATACTACATGTGGATAAGGGAAAATTCCCTTTTCCCCACTGTAGTGCAGTCTCGGAGGGAGAATATTAAAGTAGGGGGGGTGTGGGGGCACGTGGGGGCAAAGCCTCCAGCTAAAACATTAATGTAGTGTTTTTTTTTTTTTTTTTTTTAGTAACACGCTTTAATGAAAGCGCTTTTTCGATAAAAGCGCTTCCGTTAAAGTGTATTTGGTGGTTATGGATTCGGACGTTTGATCCATCATTATATATTGCCTGCAATCTTCAGTGATTTCACAATAAGCCACCCATTTTACAAGGAACAGACCAGATATATGTTGCAAATATCTGGACATTCTGCAAAACTGTGGACAGTCTGCCTTTTGTGTTTTAATTTCTCTTTTCTTTTGCCAGTGTTTGTGCAATGTACCACTTGGTTAAACATATTTAGCTGTGCTTACCTGGTTTGCATGAAGCACAGCAGAGCACAAACTGGAGGAATGGACCATCAAGGTTGTAGATAGGACCCAGACAGTAGCAAATATAAACCAGATGCATTCAATTAATAATATTGTGTATCGCATAAACATGATAAGCACCACTGCACTGTGATTAACAGTGAGAACCTTACAATAACTACTAAGATAGCAGCTATCATCTCACTAATCCCATGGCAGCAGGTGTTAAGTGTAGGTGTGGAGTGCAGATGGTCCAGGATTCTAGTACAGGGTGTGCAAATTTTGTTTTACTCTTGCGAGACTGCAGATTACAACAATTAAGTGCAACATACAAACTGTCTCAGCCTTGTTGTAGCAATAGCTGTAAGTGCCGGAGAACTGTAGACATGGTCCATTTGAGTAGCACATTTACACAAGTGCCTGTGTACCAAATAATTTTGAAATTGTAGTACTTGCCACTTTTGTGCATCACTTAACATCGCTCAAACATAGTGCCCAGTAGTGAACACCCTCTCTTACAATGTTTGCACAATGGTAAGTGATTTGTAGCGTTTTCAAATGTTGCAAACCCAAAATGTGCACACTCTCAGTAAGCACAAGATGTGCAATAGGCAGGAAACAGCAGCATATAAACTGCAATTGGCAGGAAGTGCTCATTAGACATTGAGCTTAAACTATGTCAGACAGGTCTGGAGTTGCTGGAGAGGGTGTGCACTTTCAGGTGCAGCACTGGAGTGTCCAGGAGTCGTTGCTGCAATGGGACTATTCTAGGTCAGAATATAAATCTGAAGCCTAGAATAGTGTTGCCAGGGTCTTAACCAGTGCAACAGGTATCCCCCACAGAGGTGAGCAATGCAGACATCACTTCAATGACCTAAGGAGGAGGACGTGGGATACCCTTGACCTTTGGTTCATGGAATGTCAGGCAGGGGACACCCCGCAGATGTGTAAGTATTGATTTCAGTCAGTAATTGTAAGAGTTAAAAGTTGAATATAGTCAAGACTGGTATTTATAATGATGTTCTGTTCTGCTCTGTTTTTTCCACAGCTGCTGAGGAGCAAGTCTCAAATGTTTGATCCCATGCCACACGTCTAGTAAGGATGCTAAAGCATGTGGTATGTATGCATCAGAACAATAGTGTCAAAATAGTATTTTAATAATAATAATAATAATTTCTATAGCAATTTTGTAGCATTAAAAGTTAAGGACCACTTTTCTGTGTGTATTTTCTTTTTTTTTTTCTTTTAATTTTTGTTTTTCTGCAGCACAGCAGGGTAGGACTATCCACAGGATCCACCTGCTCCCATTCCACCAGCTGTAGCACCACTGCCCAGCATGTCTAGTGCAGTACCTGGTAACATCCCTCTGCTGCCCTTACACTACCCAGCCCATCAGGTCGTTCTGCCCCAGAAGATAGGCCTGTGTCTCCCTCCAAAAGCAATGGCTGAGGGGCTAAGTTTGTCATCTGTAATGAACTGCCAGGGATAGTGCATAGGATTGTGTTCTGTACTGTTGGTGCATGCCTACACCAGATGGAGCACCTGCTCTCCATTCATGTGCAGAGCACCCATTGGAGGCACAGACATTGGGAACTGCAGCCAGCGGTGCAGTGAGATGACAGTGATGACAGTCCACTGTGGTGAGGGCTATATTCTCACTGTCAACTGCCTTGACGTGCATGGGACTGAGATTCCCCACTCTCTTCTCATCCATGGTGTTCACCCACCTCATGAGTCCTTCACCATCTATGTCTCTTGTCTTGCTTGTCTTGTCTGTCTAAAATTGCTTCCTCACCTGCCCAACTTACCTTACCAAGACATTCCTACAGCCCTGCTTCAACATTCCTCTCTCTCTCTCTCTCTCTCTCTCTCTCTCTCAAAAAAGGGCACCTGTCCAGAAAAAAAATATTGTCCCATACATAGCTCTCCATTTCACACGTCTTCATAATACACATTATTCTTTCAAATTCTCTGTACAATCCCCTATACAACAGATTGTGTTGTGGTTACCCCTCTCTCTGGAGGTGACAATCCAAATTCAGCAAAATGTGTATGTTTTATTCTGGAAGAAATGGATAGCTATGGTTCTTTTCTACATTTTTCCTGCATATTCCTGTCTTGTTTTTACTTTTTCCATTCACTTTGGGGAGGTATCAATGTGTGAATCTTTGAGGGTGAGCCATACTACTTGCTAACATACACATAGAAGTCAAATAAGTCTCTGCTGTCACATATGGCATTACATTATGTACAAATCTCTCACCTTGCGGTTGCTTATTGTATGAAGTGTTGAAATACAAGGACATATCATAATATTATTATACAATACAGTACATGTTCAGGACTTACCTTGTAAATGCAGTAGTTGACACAGTGTTAGTTCAGGGCTGACTGTGATGCAAGCAGTACAGAGACAATACATGGGAAGATAAAGGCTGTGGCTCTGAGTTTAGGCCTTAAGAGGTTGCAGGGTTACTGTATTGTGTCCCTGTCCACCCTGTGGCACACTACAATGTCCATTTCATGTATGTTGTGATAAGTTATTCTCTGTCTTGGCCTAGGCCTATTAGCAGCAGCAGCATTCCTGCATCCTGTAGTACATACAAATGGAGTTAAGCAACAGCAGCAGCTAATAACATTATGTCTCTTTAGACTTTCTGTGTCTATACTCCACTATGTCTGACATCCACAGGAAAAAAAACAGCATGGAGTCTAAATAGTTGCTTTATAACTTCTTGAATAGCTCCACCATATTGGTTGATTAGCATGTATTTCAGCTGCTTATGCTGTAATTAGCATCTCTGAAACACACCTTAGACTGATGCAGTCCATTAATTATCTACTCCATTATAAAAAGGCAAATATGTAGCTAGCCAAACTGATGGTGAGGATACTTGCTACGTGTTCAGCAAAGCAAGGTATTTCCCAAGCTATCTTTACAGAAGTGTACTGAATTCTAGCAGGTATGCTGTCATTTATTTACCTACATAATGCATACACTGGAATATATTAATGAATAATGTGAAGCAAAGCCTTTCACACTGTTATCAGTATGCATTAGTTAGAAGTGTACTGATGGCATGGCCATGTTTGTCAAGCCATTTCAGAGGTACAAATGATTGACAATACATGAAAATAGTAAGCTGTGTGATACATATGTACAAATGTTTCAGGTCCTTTGAATGAATGTTTAGCATTTCAAATGTGTTTTGTTAGCAAAATAGGTCATGTGCCTGTTCTTTAGTGGGTGGGGGAAGCAAAGAAAAGTTTCTGTTATGTCACAAACTAGAATGGACTCTTCTTGTGGGGGGAGCACATACAAGGATATGTTACCTTGCTTCTCTCCTTGTTTTGCATCCTGCCTATTGTTAGTACTTCACATATGTCGTATGTGTTCTATTTTTTCAGTGAGTGCTACTGACTGCCTACTTTAACTCTTTTATTTGGTAACAGTTACTTTGTAGTTATGTGATAGTTATGTGTATTATCATTCTGTTGTGTTTTAGGACTGAAAATGTCATTGAGGCACAGACCCCCCTTCAGTGAGGCAGATGCTACAATAATAGTGGAAGCGCTATGTCAACATGGCACTTTCCTTCTTGGAAGCAGTCATCACAATATGCCAGAGAGGCTAAGGACATGGCAGCAAATCATTGCTAACATAAATGCCATGGTGGCCATAGCCATATATATGAGCAAGTGCACCACAAAGACATTGACATGCTCACATCTGCATGGAGGCATGCAGCTGCTGTAGCCCAAGACCAGAGGGTAACTGGGGGTGGGGCTGCTGCAGAGCCACCTCTCACCCCCAATGAGGAACTCCTGGTGAATCTTCTAACACAGGACAACTCACAACAGAGTGGCCCACATTATGTCACTGATGTGGGTGCAACTCCTTCTGAGTCCCAGGAAGAGCTTCCAGGTAGACTTTGTTATATGACCAGTTCAATACTGTTGTATAGTAAAACAATTGAGATAAAAATTTCTTCTGTGTCACTTCAGCGAAAATTCAGTTCAGCGAACGGCATTTTTGGTTCACTTACATCGAAGATGCCATTCATCAAATTGTTCATATTGAGATTGCAGTACAGTGAGGATCGGAAAATTTGTCCTTTCCCTACTATAGTGCGATCTCGGAGTTGATATATAAAATTATCTGGTGGTGGAGGAGGGTATAGCCTCCCACAAGAGCGGATTTTGATGAATGGCATTTCCGATGAAATGTTGTTCACTGAACTGTCACTTCGTTGAAGCGATATAGACCCAAATATTAGTACAGTAAGCTCCATTTGGAGTTGCCAGCCACCTTCTTGTTAAAGTAAAATGTCATGCTGATTGAGAGAAGTACATGTAGTACCTCCTGTCTTACTGTTTAATGTGATGATGTTGGCCTTACCTCTTTCTTAACATATTTCAGGACTATCAGGAATCCAGAAAGTTATTTCAGTACTGCAGGTCAATTTCTAGATATCTAATGTGTCATTTTAGGCCTGTTGTATGTATTGCTGTACTGTCTGTAATAGTGGTAGTACTGTTAGTTCTTTAGCATATATTGCACCATAGTATTGCAGGTATTAATGTATGCCTGTATTTCTCCCATTTTAACACATATGATCATGACAGTGGGAGTGTGGGCCCTGTGCCACCTGATTTCAGTGCCTCATCAGACACTGATGATGAAGGTGGTGAAACTGAGGCACAGTCGTGGGGGTGCACAGGTTGAATCTGACACAGATGTTGACATCCAGACACCCCCTTCCTTTTCCCTGGACACAGTGAGTATTGCTACACCTACCCAATCCACTGAGCCCACAGATATAGGAGAGGTGAAGGGCAATGACACTGAGAAGAGAAGTGTGTCTACTGCTGCTTCAGTTCCTGTTGAGTCTGGCTTTAGCTAAAGGGTTGGCAAGCTGCCACACAGGATGGTTGATAGGGGTGCTTGGAGGGGGCCTGCTGTCCCTCCACCACCTGCAGCAGTATCCCTTCCTTGTCACTCAGCATATGTTTAGGGTCATCATGGAGGCATCAGCATGTTTAGAAAGGCACTCCAGACAAATGCTCAGGATTGTGGATGTGGCACAATCTGACATGCATGACTGCCTTCAGCATGTCGCCAGTTCCTGGATTGGATGAATGACATGTTGGACTAAGGGGTGTCTGAGATGGACAAAGGGGTGTCTGTCATGGAATGAGCAGTGTCTGTGATGGAAGGGGAATAGCATCCTCATAGGCATAGGTCAGCCACAACATTTGCTGAGAGCCAATGTGACCATTCCCAATCATGTTCCCATAGTGGCAGTACTTCCACTGGTCCATCGGGGAGTGTGCTGTCCACACCAAGGCATGGCAGGCCATGGGGTCAGTGTCCTGGGCATCCTGTGAAGGCAGCACATCCACCAGACATCAGTCACACTTAGGTAGCAGCAGTCCATCTGACCTCGGGCATGGAGATGCCAGCTCAACTCCTGGCAGAACCAGTTCCCGTGGTCAGGAGTAATAACAATGAACTTCCACCTCTACTTTGCATGGCTTACACCTGTCCAACATACCAAGACATAGAGCTATCACTGAGCTTGGCTGTGTTCATGCAGAAAAAAAGAAAAATTCTAAGCTTGTTTCCCCCCTTTCCTGCAACAAGTCTAGTCCAGATACAGATTTGCTGTATCCAGGACTGTTTGTAAGCTCTTGAGCCCCCAAGCCTTTCTGTGCTGGAGAGAAGCCTTCTAGCTTATCAGTAGGAGTGGTAAGCACTAGGTAAACTGTCTACCACATAAGAAGTGGTTTCTGGCCCAGAAATTGTAGTTATTGGCCATTTAGGCAGTTCTTCCATCTCTCAACTTTCTGATTTAAAAGCCCACATTTACACTTGTTTCCCCCTTTCCTGTAACTAGTCTAGTCTAGATACAGATTTGCTGTATCCAACACTATTTGTAAGCTCTTGAGCCCCCCCCCCCAAGCCTTTCTATGTTGGAGGAAAGCCTTCTAGCTTATCAGTGGGAGTGGTAATCACTAGGTAACCTATCTACCACATAAGGAGTGGTTTCTGTCCCAGAAATTATAGTTATTGGCTGTTTCAGCAGTTTTTCCATCTTTCTCAACTTTCTGATTTAAAAGCCCGCATTTGCACATGTATCTGTCCTTTCCTGTAACTAGTCTAGTCGAGATACAGATTTGCTGTATCCAGGACTGCTTGTAAGCTTCTGAGCCCCTCAAACCTTTCTGTGTTGGAGGGAAGCCTTCTAGCTTATCAGTGGGAATGGTAAGCACTAGGTAACCTATCTACCACATAAGGAGTGGTTTCTGTCCCAGAAATTGTAGTTATTGGCTGTTTCGGCAGTTTTTCCATCTCTCTCAACTTCCTGATTCAAAAGCCCACATTTTCACTTGTTTCCCCCCTTTCCTGTAACTGGTCTAGTCCAGATACAGATTTGCTGTATCCAGGATTGTTTGTAAGCTCCTGAGCCCCCCCAAGTCTTTCTGTGTTGGAGGGGAAGCCTTCGAGCTTATCAATGAGAGTGGGAAGCACTAGGTAGCCTATCTAATACATAAGGAGTGGTTTCTGGCCCAGAAATTGTATTTATTGGCCGTTTGGGCAGTTTTTCCATCCCTCTCAACTTAGTGATTTAAAAGCCCACAGTTGCACTTGTTTTCCCCTTTCCTGTAACTAGTTTAGTCCAGATACAGATTTTCTGTATTCAGGACTGCTTGTAAGCTTCTGAGCTGCCCAGGCCTTTCTGTGTTGGAGGGAAGCCTTCTAGCTTATCAGTGAGAGTGGTAAGCACACGGTAGCCTATCTACTACAAGAGGAGTGGTTTCTGCCCCAGATTTGTGGTTTATTGGCCTTTTGGTCAGTTTCTTCCATTTCTTTCAACTTTCTGGCTTAAAAGCCTGTGTTTGCACTTGTTTCTCCCCTTTCCTGTAACTAGTCTAGTCCAGATACAGATTTGCTGTATCCAGGATTGTTTGTAAGCTCCTGAGCCCCCAAGTCTTTCTGTGTTGGAGGGGAAGCCTTCAAGCTTATCAATGAGAGTGGGAAGCACTAGGTAGCCTATCTACCACAAAAGGAGTGGTTTCTGGCCCAGAAATTGTATTTAATGGCCGTTTGGGCAGTTTTTCCATCTCTCTCAACTTAGTGATTTAAAAGCCCACAGTTGCACTTGTTTTCCCCTTTCCTGTAACTAGTTTAGTCCAGATACAGATTTTCTGTATTCAGGACTGCTTGTAAGCTTCTGAGCTGCCCAAGCCTTTCTGTGTTGGAGGGAAGCCTTCTAGCTTATCAGTGAGAGTGGTAAGCACACGGTAGCCTATCTACTACAAGAGGAGTGGTTTCTGCCCCTGATTTGTGGTTTATTGGCCTTTTGGTCAGTTTCTTCCATTTCTTTCAACTTTCTGGCTTAAAAACCTGTGTTTGCACTTGTTTCTCCCCTTTCCTGTAACTAGTCTAGTCCAGATACAGATTTGCTGTGTCCAAGACTGTAAGCGTCTGAGCCCCCCAAGCCTTTCTGTGTTGGAGGGAAGCCTTCTAGCTTATCAGTGTGAGTGGTAAGCACTGGATAGCCTATCTACCACAAGAGGAGTGGTTCCTGGCCCAGAAATTGTAGTTTATTGGCAGTTTGGACAGATTTTTCATCTCTCTCAACTTTTCGGTTTAAAAGCTCATGTTTGCTCTTGTTTCCCACCTTTCCTGTAACTAGTCTAGTCCAGCTACAGACTTGCTTTATCCAGGACTGTTTCAAAGCCTCTGAGTGGTGCCAGAGTCTGCTCTCCAATGTGTCCCTTAGATCTGCTAGTTCTCTTCTCTCCTGCACCTATACTAGCTTATTAGTCTAGCACTTTACCAGACTTTTTGTAGCAATTATTGTAGCACACAAAAGTGCTACCAACACTAAACATTCTACAAGGAAACAGATCTAGTACTTATTATCAATGCCCACCCCTCCAGGCATGTCTAAATGTCAGTTCCCTGTGTTTTCTCATATTAACCTGGTGAACTTGGGCATCCTGAGGCAATGTAGCAACTGCCTCATGTACACTGACAACCCTCTACTCTTACCTTCCAACACTCAGACTTGTGAGAGATGCACTTATATATCCAAAGTGGAAGCCACACACTCTCCCGCCAAGACCAGAATAGCTGGTCAAGAGGAGAAGGTCAACACTTGCACCACACCACATGGAACACATAGCCCTCCAGAAAACACACCAGCACTGCCTTCACATAAAAACACAAACCACACACCCACCTTTGCGGAGATTCTCAATAAAATCTACCCAAGCAGCAGAGACCTTCAAGGCAGAAACACAATCCACCACCATGACACAACACTAATCATGAGACACATAACTCTCCTAAACAGTGTGCCACTCAATCAAAGCCCCTAAGGCACAACAGCATGCCCAACACACTAGTCATAGGTGACTCGATAGTGAGGCACACTGATGTCCCACTCACTAGGTTGAATAAGGAGAAAGTAACAGTCAGCTGCCTGTCAGGTGCCAGGATCAAACACATAATGCATACACTCAGGTCGCTCAACAACAGGTACAAATATGACTCTGTTTTTGTACATGTGGGTGTGAATTACCTGAGATGTACCTCCCTGGACTACATGAAAAGAGGCATGGAGGAGCTCTCAGATTATGTAGCCCAGGCATGACCCTAGCCCTGATCAGCATCCTGCCATCACCCAGAATGATACCAGAGTACAAGCAGAAAATTATTGATTTCAACAATTGGCTAAGTTTCTGGTGTCACTCTAAGGGGATCCAGTATTTGTCTGCCAAGCATCACATGATTGAGAGACCTCGATGCTTTGCCAGAGATGGCCTGCATCTGTCACCCCTGGGCTTCTGATTACTGGCCAAGGCTCTTGCCACCCGTATAATGCCTTTTTAGGTGGTTTTCCAAAGACCAAATTACCACCATAACAGCTACAAACAAATGCAATCTGAGGGTCATGTTGCTCAACGCTAGAAGTCTAAATCTCAAAATACACTCACTCAAGGCACTCCTTAAAATGGAGAACATCGACATTTGTGCTGTAACAGAGACCTGGTTCAAGGCAGCAGAAAGCACCCCTGCGAGACCAGGCAATAACTAATTCCACACCTTTCGGCCCCTGAACTTGGACTGAAGCTCCAAAGGTGGTGGTGTTTCCATATTCATAAAGGATGAGCACAACTCCAGACTGGTAGCCCAACATAACACATCAGAGATACTTCAGGTGCAGCTAACACTGGGTAAGACAGCGATTCAGGTCATAGCCTGCTATAGGTCCCCAACCATGTCCCAAGACTCACACTCCATGTTCCTAAGCACCCTGGAGAATATTAGGGTCCAACCTAACACTCTCTTACTAAGCGACTTCAACTACCCCTCCATTAACTGGATAAACTAGTCATGTGCCAATACACTTGCCCAACATTTCCTGGAATTCATTAATTCCAGTGCCCTGGACCAGCTCGTTCTTACTCCCACTAGAGGTAGCAACATCCTTGACCTGGTCATTACTAACATGGACGATCATTGCTCTACACCAATAGTCAGCTCCTCCCTGGTTAGATCCGACCACAAACTAATCACCTTGGAAATCCACATCTCTCCCATACCCACCCCCCCCCCCACCCCCAGGAAAGGTAACCACCATGAAAAACTTCTCCATAGCTAACTTTGGGATCCTGAAAACAGAGGTGGCTAACTTCACAGCACCCATGGAAATGGAGAATAATTGTGTGACCGCAGAATCATACACCAATGCACTCTACGAACAATTACACAAATGCATGGATCTCACCATACCCAATAGAACCAGGACACTCTCCTCCAAAAAAAGGAAGCCAGTCTGGTGGCTCCCTGCCATAAACAAACTCTACAACAGAAGGAGGAAACTGATGGGGAATAAGGTAAAGTCCCAAGACTGGAAAAATTCCTTTATCTGCCTCAACAAAAAGTTGAGATCCCTCATCAAATCCTCTAAAGCTAGGTATGAAAACAGAATTGCAGCAGATAGTAAAGACAACCTCAAGGCCTTCTATAGTTATGTAAAGAATCTCCATGGCAATACCCAGATATGCTGTAAGCTACTGCACAATGGCATCTCCTATACAGAGCCAACAGATATTGCCAGTATACTGGCTGACAGATTCAGTGACAACTTTATCCCTCTCCCCCCAAAGGACCAATCACAATACCAGTAGATTGCCAGGCACCCAGTATTACTACTGCACAGGTTAAAACAGCACTGTCCAAGGCCAAGAATACAGCTTCTATGGGACCTGGCAATATCCCTGGTTGTGCTCTACATGAACTACAGAGTGAACTGGCATCTCACCTGTGTGCCCTGTTTAATCACAGCCTCACCTCAGGCTTTGTTCCTGCCAAATGTTGCACTGCTACAGTCATCCTTCTCCACAAAGGAAGAGCGACTACAGACCCTGGGAACTATCACTCTATTAGCCTGGTGAGTCTGATATGCAAATCTATGGAACACATCATCATGGATCTAGTAAACAAGGATAGAGGGAATCTCCAATCTCTGAATCCTACACAGATTGGTTTTATGATGGTTAGATCATGCCTGCTTAGCTTGGTCGACTTTTATGAGTCAGTCACCAGAGCTGTGGATGAAGGCAAGGTGGTTCATACAGCTTACTTGATCTGGCCAAGGCTTTTGATACCATTCCCCACTCAGGAATCATAGAAAAACTCACTAAGCTTGGCATCAACCCCTATATCACTACTAGGGTTGCAAGCTGGCTTACAGATAGAACCAACAGTGTGAAAGTAGCTGACTCCAAGTCAGACTGCTGATTAGTCATGAGTGGAGTCCCACAGGGTTTGGTCCTGGGTCCTCTCCTGTTTTGTATCTACTTCTCTGAAGTTCAGGCCAACACGAAGGGACTCTGGCTGACAAGGTTTACAGACGATTGCAAGTTGGGAGCTATTATTAACTCCCCAAGTGATGTTGTTATAGTATAGAATGGCCTCATTATGACCAACGACTGGTGTCAGAACCATGGCCTTAAGCTCAATCTTGGGAAAAACTCAGTTCCCATGAATTACCACATTGATGGTAGTCCATTGAATACAGAAGGCGTTATAACAGATCTGGGAACACAGGTTGACAGCAACCTCTCTTTTGATCACCACATTGCCACTGTGGTCAGAAAGTCCTTCTATGTGGCACATCTCCATTACTAAGGGTTTTGCATCCAGGAAGAAAGAGGTCATTGTCTCTCTCTACTCTTCCGTTATTAGGCCAATCATCGAGTACAATGCCCCATTTGGCATGTACCTCACTAGACACCTGCAACAACTGGAGAGGCCACAAAAGTACCTCACAAAGAGGATCCCAGGCCTTAAACACTTGATCTATATGGACAGACTAAAAAAACCCTAACTATTCTCTGTCTCATATCGCCTACTTAGAAGCTATCTCTGCTTGACTTACAAAGCCATATCGGACCCAGCTCTGTTAGAAATGCTACATCTAAAGAAATCCCAATCCCACCACACCACACGCTCCACAGACCTCAGCCTCATTACCACAATTAACAGAACATGCTGGAGGGACAGGTTCATAACCCAGAGATTGCCCATGCTATGGAACTGACTTCCCATACATGTCACCTCTTCAAGAAAAATCTTGATGAGCAGATGGTAAACAGAAAATTCACCCTGGGGGATAACACCAGTGGCTCTACTTGACAGAGGCACTGGGAACTAAGGTTGGGTGGCACTTTGCAAGGGTAATCCCATGGCTAGGTTAGTAAAGGTCCCAGGGAATTAGCCTAGCATGCACCTATGAACCTATGAACCACTTTCACATGGAGGACTCCTACAGACACACACACAGCCTGCCTGCTTCACTTTCTCCCTCACACACACTGACTGACCTTTTGTGTCAGCCTAGGCCTCCTGCCCCCACTCCAGCACCTTTTGCAAGTGATGATAACTGTGCCATATCCCTGTTTTCTCTCTTTTCGATTCAGGGACACAAAAGCTTTATGTCTGATGCACAGGGTGCATAGCTACATAAGTGCCTGCTATATCCACATTTATGTTGTTGAGATGATAATTGTACCTATCAGTTATATTTGCCTTGCCAAATTATACAGTGGATAGCATCATCATGACTGTACTTTCTAGTGTATTCTCTTGTATGAGTTGTGAAGTCAGGAACTGCAATGTGTGTCATTACTTTACATACATACGTATGGTGCACATCATAAGACATGCCATCACATTTAGATCTCAGGATTGTATGACAGTACTGTAGTCAAACTCATCAGAACAGTAATACAGTATAATGCTCTCTTTTGCATGAATCTAACCGGACACATGCAGCAACTGGACAGACCACAGGGTTTTCTCATGAAGATAACACAGGGCCTACTAACCATGACATGATGTAAGTGGGTAGATTAAAAGGCATGTCACTGTCATCTGTCTGGTATCACATTACATTGTAACTGTTATTCTAAGCCTATTTCTTTTGTTTTGAGGAACTGGGCTTCAGGCCAGTTTTATTACATTAAGAAGGGTTGTAGCCTACACTGTAGTGGGAGGGAGGGTAGCCTTTGCCCTTCTGAGCTGGGATTTGCTGGTTGAATGCGTATTGTGGCTGCTGTTCTTAGTATGTTGGTTGTGGTTTAAGCACTTGGCCTACAAAGCAGATGTTCATTGTGTTACACTGCTGCAGTCATTACACTTGGGTTATCCTGCCGCCAGGTGGTTCCCCAGTCGGCCTGAGTTCCAAAGTCTTGGACCGGCGTCGGTTGCTGTCACCTCTTCCCTGACGTCAGTGCGGCAGGGGTATATAAGATGCAGCCGACGCCATTTTCTTCAGTCTTTCTTGCCGTGCAGTGCTCAAAGCAGAAGCAGTTCGCAAGTGCCGGTCGGCCGACTCCTGAGATTTTCATTCCGAATCCAGAACCGAAGTCTTCTAAAAAAGCTAAGTACCCAGATGGGGAAACTTTTTCTTGCCTCAGACCGATGTCAGTAAAAGTTAATAACTGTATTTCTTGTGGGAAGCAAATACCTCATAAGGATTTCCACTCCTATTGTATTCCATGCCTAGGCCCAGACCACGACGTCATTGGTTGTCGGTTTTGTGCTAAGTTTAACAAGCGCACTATTAAACGTCGGTTTGATTTTGCCCAACATTATTTTGGCAGAAAATTCAATTACACCATGCCATTGGAACTTCCGATGACTGGAATACATAAAAAGCGCAAGGACTAGGACAGGCATCCGAGGCCCAAAACTGACGACGAGGCCTCTTCTAGGCTGGTCGCCGGTTCTCCGGTTTTCAGCGAGGCACCTACGCAGCCCCTGACAACCGTTTCCACAGAACCACAGACCGCCTCCATCTCCCACGTGGAGCTGGCTGGGCCTTCGGATGCACTAGGTATTCAGAATACCGAACTTAACCCTACAGAGGGAACCAAGGTTACTGAGCAATCCACAGCTACAGAGGGTGTTTTCAGACCTGCCCAGTTAACCATTAAACCCTCTGTTAAATCTAAGCCCCCCTTAAAAGCAAAGAAACAGACACAGCAATCTCCAGGACAGGCTTCCATGCCTAAGAAACAAATGCTAAAAATGGCCGAAGACCTAATCACCCTGATCAGGGGGTCCCATCCCCCTCCTGATAAAAGGCCCAGACAAGATGCAGACTATGAATCTTCCGACCGGGTGTCCATTTCCTCAGACTCATCCTCAGACCTAGGATATTCCTTACCCCCTTATGAGGATTCTGATGCTGAGGAATCAATTCCATCAGCCTCTCCACCTGAGGACTACTCCTTTGGGGAGACCTTACATACCATGAGGGAACATTTCCACTGGGAAGGCCAGGATTACTCAGAATCCAAGAAAAGGCTCAGAGACTTCCTTTTATTGCCTCAACACAGACCCCTTGCTATCCTGCCAGTTTTAGATATTGTGGATGATGTGTACACTGAATCCAGCTTAAACCCTGACTCCTTACCCCCAGCCCCAGTTAAACCTGATAGATATTATAGAGTCCCTGACTCACAAATTTCTGTACAAAAGCCCTGTTGCTGACACTGAAACTATTTCTCAGGGACCCAAAGGGATTAAGGCCTCATCAGCTAAAAACCCAGTTCCCTCTGACAGAGATTCCAGAGCATTAGACAGATGGGGAAAGAAAGTATATACGTCTGCAACTTTAGCAATGAGAGCCTTGAATTGCCAGTTTCACATGCTAAAATATCAGCAATTTTTAATGTTTCAGTTGAAACAAAAGATGCTTCCAGATTCAGATCCTCCTAATTTGAAAGAAATGCAGGATTTATTGCATGCAGCTGAACAAGTGGGAAAACATACTTTGCAATGTGGGTTTGATTCCTTAGAGGCCTCCTGTAGAGCAGCAGTTACAGGCTCTGTCATTAGAAGGCATGCTTGGTTAAAAGAACATACGCTACCAAATCATGTTAAGGCCAAATTATTGGATGCACCTTTGCAGCGGGATGTGTTATTTGGAGTTAAGGCAGAGGAGGTATTAAAAAAGATGGAGGATAAGGCAAAATCTATGCAAACTGTGAAAAATTTCTTACAGGTTTAGCCTCCTCGTTTTAGCAGAAATTGGCCAACAAAAGAATTGGTCCTTTCCAGTCACAGACAGACCTCAAAGGGGCAGATATAGATGTCCAAGAGGTAGAGGTCAGGCACAAGGCCCCTACAGACCTTGACAATGGGGTACACCAGGTCAGAAAGAAGGGGAAGACAGGCCTCAACCTTATAAAAAAACAGCCTCAATGACTTTCAACTACAGCTGCCAAACAGCTCTCTCTTGGCAGCCCCCTTAGGAGGAAAACTGGCACTTTTCTATCACAATTGGCATTGCATCACCAAAGACAAATGGGTTCTCAACATTATATCGCAAGGTTACAGGTTCCACTTTCACACTCTGCCAGGGTTAAAAGTAATGCCAAATTTGCCACCAAATCAATGGGCAGAGGCTCAAAAACAAATTACAGCACTCATGGACATGAGAGCTATTCAAAAGGTACCAACACAAGAGCAAGGACAAGGATTTTACTCAAGACTCTTTCTGGTTCCCAGAAAAGACAAAGCCTGGAGACCCATTGTGGACCTTTCTTCTCTGAACACTTACCTGGATGTTCCAAAATTCAAAATGTTGACACTACAGCAGCTTCTTCCCATGCTGGGCAAGAAAGCTTGGCTTGTGACCTCAAAGAGGGATACCTGCATGTCCCTATCAGACAAAACTGCAGAAGATACCTCAGATTTCTAGCTGGTTCAATGCACTATCAATTCTCTGCACTGCCCTTTGGCTTATCTACTGTGCCCAGGGTCTTCACAAAGTGCCTGGCACCAGAAATTGCATTTTGCAGGCAAAAAGGAATTCAAATTTATCCACACCTGGACGACTGCCTGATTCAAGCAGAGAGCAAGGACATTCTTCTAAAGCATCTGGCGTACATAAAAAAGTTATTAATTTGCCTGGGGTACACAGTAAACGAAAAAAAATCAAAACTAGTGCCCTCACAACAGATAATATTCCTGGGTGCCAGCTTGAATACAACGGCCCAGATGGCTTATCTCACGCCAGACAAGCAAGGACAACTGACTCAATATTTTCATTTAATGGCAACAAAGACCCATCTCCCTGCAAGAAAAATTCTGCAGGCCTTGGGCTACATGGCATCTTGCATACTACTAATTTCATATGCCAGACTGCATATGAGGAAACTACAATGGTACCTAAAGAGTGTATGGTCTCAACACTGTCAAAGTTTGGAAACAGTTATACCACTAACTCCTTGCCTTCAACAGGAGTTTCGATGGTGGGCTCAAGCTTGTCACCTCAACAAGGGACAGCCTTTTACTCAACCCACAGACAGGCAAACACTGACAACAGATGCATCGGATTACACCTGGGGAGCACACATGGCAGGAAAATGTATTCAGGGCGAGTGGCCCACAGGGCAAAGACATCTCCACATCAATCAAAAAGAGATGCTAGCTGTACAAAATGCAATTATATCTTTCAAGGACCTGCTGCATCCAGGACAATTACTACTAAAGACAGGCAACACCACAATTATCTGGTGCATAAACAAGCAAGGGGCACACATTCATACCCCCTCTGCAGACAAGCCATGACCTTGTGGAACACAGCTTTAAACTACCACGTTCATCTGCAAGCACAATTCCTGCCAGGAGAGAAAAACACACTGGCAGACGACCTAAGCAGAAACATCATGGATCCCCACGAATGGGAATTGAGCCCACAAATATTCAGAATGATAACACAAAAATGGTGGAGACCGGACATAGATCTGTTTGCATCCCCAATGAACTGCCAGTTACAGAAATTCTGTACAAGGAGCTACCATCCACAAGCATGGAAAGTGGATGCCCTCTCATTCAGCTGGAAAAAACTACAAGTATACACCTTCCCTCCTTTACCTCTCCTTCCAAAGGTACTCATAAAAGTCAGGCAGGAAGAGCCAAAGATGATCCTGATTGCACCAGACTGGCCACGCCAGCACTGGTACCCAGTCTTAAAGAACTTAGCACAAGAACCACCCTGGATTTTGCCTCATATCCCACAGTTGTTGACACAGCACAACAATCAGATACTTCACAGCTAGTTAAAGACCTTAAATCTAGCTGCATGGAAAATTCCTTAGCCAAGCAAGCATTGCCTCTCTCCAAAACTGTTATGGATGTCATTCTGGAGGCCAAAAGGCCTAGCACCAGGAAAGCCTACTCGGATAAATGGAAGAGATTCTATGCCTGGAACCAAGCACACAGCCTTGTCCCTCTTGTCCCAAACATTCCTCAAATACTTCAATACTTAACTGAGATGCTGGACAAGGGCCTCTCCTTCTCATCCATCAAGATCCACGCCTCAGCCATTTCTGCTCATTACAACACGGATTCACCAATTTTTTTCTAATCCTTTGCTCAAACAGTACCTCAGAGGGGCTAAAAACATGAGACCGACCCCTTAGAGCACCGACACCAACTTGGGACCTCAACTTTGTGTTGGAAAAATTAACTTTACCTCCTTTTGAGCCAGCTAACACAGCAGAATTAAAATACATCTCTTGGAAGACTGCTCTGCTACTGGCAATAACATCAGCATGAAGAGTTTCAGAATTAGAGGCACTAATAGCAGTGGAACCTTTCCTCATCTTCCACCAGGACAGGGTGTCCTTAAGGACTAACCCTACATTCATGCCAAAGGTGGTATCAAGTGTGGCTCTAAACCAAACTATTCACTTGCCAACTTTTTATCCAAAACCACAGAACAAAGGGGAGAGACTACTACATTCTTTGGACATTCACAGGCAGTTACACTTCTACTTGGACAAAACCAAAGCTTTCAGAAAATCAGAGCAATTATTGGTAGCATACGCTGCAGGAGCAATGGGAAAAGACATTTCAAAGCAGACTATTTCAAAATGTATAGCACACTGTATATGTTTCTGCTATACCCACCATGGGAAACCTGTACCTAGCAGCATTAGATCTCACTCATATATATATATGTGTGTGTGTATACACATATGTGTGTGGGTCTACTTCGAGACTACTATGAGACCATAAGATACAAGTTTTGTAACTTCAAACTGTTTAAATTGAGATCACCGTACCGCACAGAATGGTGTATTTACCATTTCCTCACTCTAGTTCAGTCTTGGAATTGGTATGTTTAATTAGCAGGGGTGTGGAGCAATGGAGCAAGCTCCCCCCAAAAATTAAAAAAAAAAAGTTTTTATTTACATTTCAAAGTTTCAAAATTTTGATCTTATGGTCTATTCCATAAGAAATTTGAAGTTTTGTAAATTCAAATTTTAGAAGTGGTTTCACTTTGAAACCTCGAGATACTGAAATATCAGATTTCAGTATCTCGAGACCAGAAGAGCAAAAGTGCAGAAAAACAAAAAAAAAAAAACAGAACACCGACATACAAAATATCGAAACTAACAGACCACAAAGAATACCCAACCCTCCCCCAACATAAAAGCACAAAAACAAACAAAAACCCACACTTAACAGTAACATATCTTTAAGGGGGGGCAAGTCCACCTGCACCCCACACCCCCGCTACTGATATATACCAACTCTGAGGTCGCACTAACATGAAAGAAAAAACAAACCTAATGTAAAGCTCTCCAATCTTTCATTGCACTGTTATGCTTAGGTCAAGAGAAACACACACACTACATATATATAAAACACACCACTTTTAACACTTAACACACACATACTCTCTCCTACCCACCCTAACCGACTTCTAAAACTTCCCAAAAAAGTAACACAAACCACATTTCTACACAAAACCCTATCAAACTACAAAGTTACATTAATCTCTGAAGATAACCACAAGTCATTCACCATCTTTCCTACCATAAACCAATGAACCTTAAAGTAACAGCATACAAGGAAGAACAGGACACACCACAGCTACTACAGATTCAACAAAGTACAATTCAACAATATGCAATTTCAGGCAACTGCACTTTTGCTCTTCTGGTCTTGAGATACTGAAATTTTGATATTTCGGTATCTCAAAGTTTCAAAGTGAATATATATATATATATATATATATATATATATATATACACATATATACACACACACACACACATATATATATATATATATATATATATATATATATATATATATATATATATATATATATAGGCACAAAAGAAGTACATGTAGTGTTAATTTTGGACAGACTGTCTATGTTGAGTTCAACCTTCTGACACTGGTGGCAGAGTTAGTTTAAAAAGACTGAAACACATCTGCAAAAAAGTCCACCATGTCAAAGAGATTATTATCTTAATACCATTGTGATATATTTTGTCATGTATATGAGGAGATTTCTTTCTGCTGGCATTAGCAAGCTTTGCTGCTATCCTTCACCTTCAGTGTTAACCAAGATTCCTCATATTTATATAGAACCTCACTTGTGAGAACAGGTTTAATTTCTATTTGTTAACTGTAGCAGACACATCTTAAAATAATAAATATGCTTTTTCTTATTATTGAAAACCCACAGCATAAAATGTGTGTCTTCCAAAAAAAATGTATACAAAAAGCAACTAAAGACAAACTGGAAGAGTATACAGCAGATATGTGGACTCTTATTAAAATAAATGTCTCAGCCAAAATTCTTTAATTTTCGTGAGAGTTGGAAATTGAAAGATGAGAATTACAAAAGCAATTCTACCACACCCCCAGGTTTGACTGAAAACCTTTCCATTCTTCCTGTATTAAAGAACAGGGCTGAAACCTGTAGTGTAGGTTTTTTGATTGAAAGATATTTATTTGTATATTAAACATTTGGGTACAAAATAAGTATGCTTATTTTATTGAAGCACTGACTGTTAATTTACATTTTTTGAGGGGAGGTTAGAATTTGATTTGTTAAAGTTTTTAATAGGTGAAAAACCCATGTTACATGTATTTTTTAACACATGCATTATTTAATTGAGTCACATGATTTTAATTAGTAGGGTAACAAATGTATTTAAGTATTTTAGCTTTTGATTTTATTTAGTTCTGAAGAAGTCCCAAATGTCTTGGGTAATAAAAATGCCAGCTTAAATGTAAAACCTGGTTAAGAGTGCAAAATATGCTTTAACTATAGTCAGTCTGACAATATATATCCTGTTAACATTGACTAACATTGTCTAATATATTTGCAAATTTCAAGGCCCCAAGTCATACGTCTGTAGCTTTACATTTTGAAACAGGCTTGGATGTACAAGTGTGGCAAGTAGTTTTAAAATCTATTATTCGTAGCATGACTTGTAATCTCTAACTAAATATGAGGTGAGCATGGCTCCTTGGCATTATTTTAATTAGAATGAAGGCAAATGTTTCTCTGTTGTTATAACTTATCACATTCCTATAAAGTTACTTCTAAACTGTTTATAACATGAGTACATTTGGACATACATAAGTACGTGGCATTTACCCAAGCCAGTAAATGCATATCAGAATGCTGTGTCAAAACTACACCATCAGTGAGATTCAGTAAACTTCATGTAGGCTTTGCATGAAGCCTTCACAGAGTTTACATGTGTGTGTGAGGAATGGTGAGCAGCAGTGCACATTGCATATTCATGCCAAGCAGTGCATTTAAATGCAAATAAGCAATGTTTTGTGGGTGGCAACAGTGTTGTTGGCCAGGAAACCATGTATGCAACATGGATAGCACTCCTGTTTAAATCAGAGCATGAAGGTCCGTATTATGCATGGAATGCTACAGTGATTACCAGGGCTTGACAGCTAGCTCTCAGTCTCTTAGTGCAAGACATCTGGACAAAGGCCAACATAATGGTGGGGCAATCACCCAAAAATAGGGACATTTGTAATATATTTGCCCTATATAAATGTGCTAGAATAACCAGGGGTTTGTCTTAAGATACATGTTCTGAAGGATTTGAAGTCTGAAACTCAAATGTATGTAGTTATTGAGTCACATCAGTCCTGAGATCATCCCAGTGATATAGCAGAAAGCCACAAATTTGATAAGGAACATGTCTGGACATTCTATGAAAATCTGGACAGTTGAGAGGTGTGAATGTTAAGTATATGGTCCAAAGACAATACAGGACAGTGTATCTACAGTGAGAGTATTGTGAAATCCCATTCCTGGCATTCTGTACTGAAGTTGTGTAAATGATCTTTAAGGGCACATGGACTGCCATGTAAAATAAACACTCAGGAGAAGTATTTGTAATCAATAGGGACACACAGATGAATTGTAGGAATGAACACAGGGAAAGAGGACAGATGAAACAACCTAATGTACAGCCGATGAGGGCATGTCCATGGAAGACAGATGTAGCAGTAACACCGATCACATATAAATATGGTACAGTAGGGACTGCACAGTGAAAATGTGTATCATGTGACAGTCACACAAGGTGGCATAAAAATGGGGAGGATGTCTGTGTGAAATAGTCATCCTTACATGAATAATGCAGAGGACATCTGTCAGGGATCTGACATACAGTTGGAGTAGGGTGCATATTGTGAAGCTGTGCAAACTGATTTGCCTGAATATTAGTATAATCTCAGCAGAGGTCTCCAGCAGGTGGGACACAGGTAAAGGCTCATGGACAACATTAAAAGAACCAATCCCAATCATGGACAATATCAGAATAATACCAGCAGTTATCCCGTGCCTCTGACATATCATATGTGATTTAGAGTGATCGGAGATGATTCTGCACAAACAGGCTTGTATTGAAATATGTGAAATATTGTTAGATAGGGCCTTCAGTTTGTTATGTTTCCACATGTAATTTCATGTCATAGACAGGAAATGGACAGTAAACAGCAGAAATGCATAAGAATATTTACTTTTCCATAGTGAGGCGAACAGCGGGTTTGCACGGCAGTTGGAAAAATGTTTGCCCATGCCAGATACACATTTTCAATACTTTCTATGTTTGCACATAGTTAAGCAGTGCGTAAACATGAGCTGCATTCTGAAAAGTCTGAGAGTTAGTACTCAGTCTATGAAACACACCTGCTTTTTAACTGACTCTGTGGCAGCAGGCATAAATGCATTGACACATTTCTTTTTGAGACCAGATGATACTGAGTTCGAATCCATGTGTAGCTAATACTTTTAAAGACCTTTAAATAAACAGTGGTAATGCAATGACATGCATTCTTCACAGTACATGTGTTGCTGTGTGTTGGCATAGCACAGCAGGGATAAGCGTTATGGGGACATAACCACAGCATTATACCATCACTCACCATCACTGCTCATTGGTGCATAATGTGAAACTTTGCGCAAACACAGAGGCCAAAAAGTGAAGTGATACATTGCTTTTTCTGCTACATATGTGTGCGTTGTGTGTGATTCTATTTTTTGACCAGATTACAGGTGTTAAAGTGGGGTAGATAGGAAAGTGGTGAAATGGGGAGCAAGCAGTGGGGACAACAAAGGGAAGGCAATACAGGAATGTGCAGAAAGGAGGTAGGAACGAACAATAGCTATCCATCTCTCTAACAGTGTAAACTGAAAATATGTCCAGAATATTAATTGAATTTGGAATGTCACCTCCACAAATAGGGGTGACAACAGCACAATCATGTTTTATAGCCAATTGAACTGAATCAAGTGTGTCAAGAAGACACGTGCGAAATGGAAAGCTATGTATGGGATGATTTTTTTTTTTTTTTTTGTGGGTCAGGTGCCCATTTTTTATTTTTGTTTTAATTCAGTAAGAGAGGACTGCTAGGTTAGGGATGTATGTATGTCTGGGTCAGGTAAGTTGGGTAGGTGAAGAAGCAAATGCAAACAAACAAGACAAACAATACAAGAAATAGGGATGGTGATAGACACAATTTGGGACGCCATGAATTGGGTTAGGGAGGGGACATCACAGGCTCACTGACATCAAGCTTGGAGACACTGAGAATTGACTCCTCACCCACTGGACTGTCATATCTGTCCCCTTACTCTGCTGGTGGCTGGAGTGCTTGACACCTCCTCCTCCTGCAGACCATGAGAGAGAGAAGCATCTCTGTCTGGTGTAGGTGTACACCACTTGTGCGGTGCATGACCCTATACACTATGCCTGGTAACTCCCTGCGGCTGATGAAATCACCACCTCTGCCACTGCTCCCAGAGGGTACCACTGCACCAGCTTCCAGGACACTACTGCCTGAGGGCACAGGTAGTGCGGGGACAGCAGAGGCAGTGCTGCCAAGTTGGCTTCCAGACAAGTTGGGCATCGGTGCAGGAGCCCATGAAGCAGGGTAGGCTGATCCACTGGGACTGGCCTACCTCCCTGTGCTGTGTAGCATATAGTGATGTGGTACACATGGATGATAGGAAGACATTTGTACAACACATAATAGAAAATAAAAAAGAGAGATAAGGGTTGGAGTGAGAGAAAAATTAGATAAAATTAGTACCATCAATATGTGACATATAAGACAATTACACAACTCTTTTATCTGATGTATTACATTTAAGTATATGTCCTAACAGATATACATGCTATACTACAGATTGCTGAAGGTAATCCTTGAAATGTGCATATATTACACATAGGTGTGTTCCAATTGTACAGATTACAGTTTATAGCAGGACATTTGTGCCACTGGTATAGAGTTTTTAATTTAATGTAAATATTATTGAAGAAATAACAGTATTGTATAGTTGGGAATTGTGGTATTTGAACCCACAACCCCTGACTACAGTCTAATATTGGACCCTTACAATTGGTTTGTACTACAGATTAATGCATGCATACTTGTTTTTTGGGATATGCATACTTAATTTGATACAACTCTATAAAAGACCAAAAAAGATAACTTTAACTTTTAATGCTACAATAAAACATCTCTTCTGCTGCATACATACCACGTGCTTCCCTCAGTCTCTCTAATCAAGCAACATGAGCCTCCCAATTGAACTCACATTTGGTGGGAGCTGCAGAAAGAACAGAAAAAAACAGAAGAGCATAGTACGTACCAGTCTTGCCTATATTTAGCTTTCTAAGTCTTACAAGTACTCTCTTATTGTCATACTTACACAGCTGTGGTATGTCCGTAGTCTCAAATTCCTGCAACCAACCATTGAGAGTATCCCTTTTTCTCTTGCATAGGTCATTAAAATGATGCCTACATTGCTGTCCACTGCATGGGATACAATGATACTGGATACACACTGGGCCGAACTATTCCACACCTCAGACTTGTACTGGGAGCCAGAATAGTCCCCCTGCAGAAGCCTTTGGCTGTGGTGCTTTATCGGGAGTCCAATAAATATCCTGGACTCCTGGACACCCCACTCCTGTGGAATAAAGTAGGCACCTTCCTCTCCAATGCCATTCATATCTATCAGCCAAACTATAGTAATGGAAACTGATGTTTTACCAAGAATTCAAGTTATTACGTTTAATGGTAGTGAGTAAACTGGAGCAATGATGCAAACTACATTTGCACAATGTCTCTTATCTGACCAGTAATCTGAGGCATGCAGTCTGTAAGCCATTCTATATCATTGTCCTTAAAATGTGTGAAGATATTAAATAGCAATAATATCATATGCAGTTGCAAGCAAATAAAGGGTAGGGTGGATGTTAATGAACAGAACCTGTGAATTGTTTCCTGCTTATTTACATTGCCAACCTTGCAAGTTACTTCTAACACTTTGCAAGTATAACCTGACACACCCACAGGATGTAAGGCACCCTGCAGTGGTGTTGTGTTTTCCTTCTTGCAACCAGTAATCATTCACAGTTGCAATCCATTAAAAACAAACACTGAGGGAGTGCCTGCACTATGTTTACATCTGATACACTGAGCCAAGTACTTGGGATTCAGCAGTTCTAATGAGTTCACACCTGATTTGCATCTTCAGTGTATTGACAGCCCAGAATCTACACCATAAAAAGGCAAATGTGTAACTGGGGAAACTGAAGTGTAGGAGACTTGCTTATGTGGAGAACACAGAAAATAGGCTATTACTTTGGGATATATCTGCACTGATGATTACTGAACTTGAGAAGGTATGCTTGCATATTGTCAGCTACATACTGCATATGCTAGAATGTAATTAAGAAAAATCTGTATAATGGTTTAATATATATATATATATATATATATATATATATATATATATATATATATTGATTAGCAAAGGCGTTTACACTTTTATCTGTATGCATTAGTTAGAAGTACACTAATGGCATGGGCATGTTTGTCAGGGAATTTCACTGATATACATGATTGGCAATACCTTAAAATGGAATTCTCTGTGTTAAATCTGTAGACATGTTTCAGGGATAGTTCATTTGATAGCACTTTTAGCATTTCAAAGATAGTTTGTTACCAAAATGTGCCATTTGTCATAGGTTCATAGGTTCATAGGTAGGTACTAGGCTATCTGCCCAAAGGCATTTATAAGCCTAGCCAGAATGTGTTGGCTTTCGCTGTCCCCTTAGATTAGTTCCCTGTGCCTCTGTCCAGCAGAGCCACTGAAGTGATCCCCGAGGTAAACTTTCTGTTTCCCATCCACTCATCAAGGTTTCTCTTGAAGAGTGTTAGCGAGGAGCTAATGTATCTAATGTAGACTGGAATCTTGTTCCAAAGCATGGGAAGTCTCTGGGACAGGAGTCTATCCCTCCAACATGTCCTATTTATTGTTGTGTTGAGGTTTAGATACCTAGAGCATGTGGCTCGAGGGGATATGGTTTTCTTTAGGTGGAGCATGTCCATCAATTCTGGGTTGGACATGGTGTTGTATGTCAGGCAGAGATCACCTTTGAGTAGGCAGTATGCAACTGAGTACAGCTGGAGTTTCTTCAGTCGAGCTGCATAAGCTATTCTTTTTTTTTGGGGGGGGGGAGTTGCATTTCTGTTATGGCACACACAATTTATATTGCTATTGTTACTCTCCTTTTTTGCATCCAGCCTATTGTTCATATTTCAAATCTCTAGACTGTTTTATGTTTCTCCAATGGGTAATACTGAAATGCAATGTTTTCTGCTTTATCTGGGAATATTTATTTTGCAGTTATGTGATAGTTATGTGTATTATCCTTCAGCTGTCTTTCAGGACACCTAGGACTATGCTACCCTGGCATCTCAATCCTTGAAAACCACCCTTTACTGACCCCGAGAATTAAGGCATTGTTTAGGCAGCACGGTGCCTACCTCCTTGATAGGGGACTTGGAGATATGTTAGTCGGAATGCAGATTTGGCAGCAGATTGTTGCAGATGTTAATGCAGCAGGTGATCACAGCAGGACATATGACAAGGTGTGCCACAGTGCCACTCACATGATCTTGTCTGCCCAGAGGAGAGCAGCTGCATTGGTCCATGATCAGATGGGTACCAGGGAGGTGCTGCTATAGAGCCACCACTGACAGCAAGTGAAGAGTTCCTGTCCACTGTCAGGGATCCAGACAGCTTCCTTGAAAGTGCAGAACAGCATGTCCTTGATATTGGTGCTACTGTTTCAGGGACAGCAAGCACTCCCCAGGATGAGCTTTCAGGTAGACTTTTGTATTTCAATTGTTGTATACTGTTGTATAGTAAAACAATGTAAATCAATACATTACTTCTGTTTCACAATTTTTTTTTTTGGGGGGGGTGAAAATTGCTACAGTCAACAGCACATTCTGATTGATTAGCTTAGGTCAGAGTTGTTATCAATGTTTTTGTTGAAAGTATAGTTACTGGACACATACTGTAAAGCGGTAAAAGTATTACCCCTGAGTTACTGTTAATTTTGATGATGTAGTCCTTACCTTTTGCTTAACTTCTTCTAGGACCATCTGGCATGCAGAGGATACCATCATCTCCACATGGTAAGCGAAACATTCTTATGTCAATATGGATTAGCAATTCAAAGAAATATTTTCATTTGTGATGTTGATGTCAGGACTGTTGTGTTTGTTGCTGTACTGTCTAATAGTGGCAGCACTGATATTTTGTTAGCATATATTGGAGTATAGTAGTTTAGGTATTAATTTTTCCAGTGTTTGTTGCTTATTATCACAGGTGATCTTGACAGTAGAAGCGTGGGACGTCTACCACCTGATATGAGAGTATCGGCAGACTCTGATGATGATGGTGGCTAAACAGAGGCACAGTCAGAGGGTGTAGAGGTTGAATCTGACACTGAGGTTGACATTTGCATACAGCCATTCCCTCAAATTCCATTGGGCACAGCCAGTAGGCCTATGCCTGCCAATTCCAGTGAGCCCACAGATATTGGACAGGTGGATGGTGAGACAACTGATCAAGAAAATGTGGTTACTGCAGCTTCAGTGCCTGTTGATTCTGCCTGTAGCCAAAGTGTGAGTGAGGTGCCACACAGGAGGGTTGTTAGGGGTGTGTTGAAGAGGTCTGCTGTCCATCCTCCACCTGATCCAGGTGTCTCTTTCTGTGCCACTCATTGAATATTTAAGGCCATCATGGAGGGTCAAGTATGTTCCCAGAGAAATGCTTAAGGTTGTAGAAGTGGCACAGGCTGACATGCATGACTGCCTCCACTGTGTTGCCTATTCAATGGACTAGATGAATTACACTTTGGAAAGAGTGGTGTCTGTGATGCAACATCTGCTGAAGGGGACAGCATGCTTGTGTGTGTAGGTTAGCCACATCATCTGCTGTTAGCCAACATGGCCATCCCTGATCATGCTCCCATAGTGGCAGTACTTCCACTGCTCCATAAATGAGTGAGTTGTCCACACCCAGATGTGGCAGGCAATGAGGGGAGCTCATCCAGCAGACATCAGTAACATTCAGGTAGCAGCAGTGCATCTGACCATGCACATAGACATGTCAGTGCAACTCCTGGCAGAGCCAGTTCTTGGGGTCGGTGACAACAACAATGAACTGCCATCTCTACCATGCACAGCTCACATCTTTCTGACATACCAAGACTTAGAGCTAGCACTGAGCTTGGTTGTATTCATACAGACATACACACCAATTTCACCTGGAGGACCTCTACAGACACACACACAACAGTTACATAGTTCAGCTGTGCAGTTTCAAACTCATTTTGTCTCATTGGCCATTTTTGGTTTATCCAAATGTCTGTCTGCTTCTCTTTCTTAGTCACACACACACTCACCAGCCTTTTATGTCAGCCTAGGCTTCCTGCCCCCCCATACCCTGTGCAGTGATGATAACTGTGCCATATCCTTGTTTTGTATCTTTTAGATTTAGGGATACATAAGCTTTGTGTCTAATGCTCAGGGTGCATAGCTGACAGTGCTTAGTATATCTGCATTTGTGATGTTGAACTGGTAATTGTGCCTTTGACTTATATTGGTCTTAGAAAGTTAGACAGATGATAGCATCATCATTTGCCAACTTTACTGTGAATGATCTTGTGAGTTGTGAAGTCTGAAACTTCAATGTATATCATTACTTTCTAACTTCTCTCTTTAGTGATTTTCCAGTACAAACATATGGTGCTAAACTGGGGGCATGCAGTGACCATCACTATGAGAGGTATGACTGTGTGAATCTTTGATACTTGAGGCCTACTACTTAATAATGGACACATATAAGTCAAATAAGTCTCTGCTGTTACATGTTAAGGTAATTTCTGTACAAATCTCCAACCTTTTACTTGCTTACATTAAGAAGTAACAAAATGCACGGATATGCCAGCCATTGGTATTATTACACAATACACTCCAGGTTCAAAACTTACCTTGTAAATTCAGCAGTTACAACAGTTTTAGTTCAGGGCTGGCTCTGTCTGATGCAAGCAATACACAGCCAGTACACGGGTAGGTAAAGATTGTGAGAGTTGCCTGGCATCATTGTTACTATATGCATGTGCATAGGAGGAAGGTTTTAGGCCCCTAGGTAGTGAGTGAGTGTAGTATGCACTGTCTCTTAGCCAATGTGAGAGCATATTGAGCATGTGTACATCTGCTTACACCCACAGCAGCTACTACTTCCCACCTGATTCCTCACCTGTATGTGGCTGTGGTGACCTTGGCAATGGTGGTCGGATGTGTGCTCCTTCCCCTTGTTGATCGTGCTGAAGCTGTTTTCTCTGGATGATGTTGTGTAACATGGCACATACTGTAAATATTTCATTACATATCCATGGATTGTACTGCAGTGCTCCCCCAGGTGTATCTAGGCACTGGAAGTGTGACTTCAGCAGCCCAAACCCACTCTCTATGATATTTCTGGTTTGAGCATGTTCCTCATTATGGCCTTCTTCACCAGCTTTGTGTGCATTTCTGATGGGTGTCATCAGCCATGGTTCCAGTGCATAACCAGCATTCCCCAGTAAATGACCCTGTAGGATACCCCCCCAGTGAACATCTGATACAGTTGAGATGTGTATCAGATATGTGAGTTGTGGTAATTGTCAGGGTTGCCAGCACACACATTCAAGATGATTCTCTTGGTGTTACACACAACTGGGCAGTTAATAGAGTGAAAGCCATTTTTATTATTGTAGAACCTTCCTGTTCTCCCAGTGGTGCCTTAATTTCTATCTGTGTGCAGTCTATGGCACCCAGTACTTCAGGGTAGTGTGCTACAGGGTAGAATTGCATATTTCTTGGCCTATACTCAGGAGTACGGGGAAATATATGTGGTCATTAGATGGTGGAGCATAGCATTCAAGAATTGATGGAGGATCCTGGAAGCCAATGCCTGCGACACCCCCAGCATGTCCTGTGTTGGTCTCTGAAAGATACCTTTAGCTAAGATTCTAAGTGCTACACATACATTTGCCTCCATGGTGATGGGTTCCTCTCAGTTTACCCTGAGTTCATGTTGAGAATGACAGAGGTTGCAGAGTTCCTATAGTATGTCTCTATCCATCCTCTGCAATTTCCACATCATGTAGGTTGTGATAAGTTACCTGGGGTCTGAAAACTCTTCTCCTTCTTGGGTTTGGTCTATTAGCAGCAGCAGCAGCAGCAGCAAGACTTCAGTCTGTTGCACATACACATGAATTAAAGCGACAGCAGCCCCTAGCATTGTGTTTGTGTAGATGCCTTTCATAGGATCAAAGAATGATACAATGATAGTATCATAGGAGATTACTAGAGTATCAACCCAGGGGTAATTTTAAGCCTAGCCATTTCAACCCAATATAATACCGCAGAGGTACTAGTCAATACCCAAGATTGCATTTAATGATGACTGCCCATGTCCAGGAGGGTTATGGGTGCATCCCCAAAAAGAATTTATGGTACCCCATCCACTCATCCAGGTTCCTCCTGAACAGTGTCATAGAGGTGCTCTGCTTCACATGAATTGCTAGCCTGTTCCAAAGATGTGGCAGTCACTGGGAGATAAATCTGTCCCTCCAGCATATCCTATTTAAGTTGCAGGCCATATTTAAGTCCCTGGAATGGGTGGTCCTAGACCCATTTGATTTACTGATATGCAGTAAGTTCATTAGGTTTGGGTCTTGGGTTGTTCTTTAGGCCAGGCATAAGTCTCCCCTAAGAAGTCTATACAATACAGAGTATAGTGACAAGGAATTTAGTCGGTCTATATAAGGCATATGCTGGTAGCCCTTGATCTTCTTTGTTAGCAATCTCTGAGGTCTCTGTAATTGCTGTGTATGCTTAGTACGGTACATACCAAATGGGCGTTATACTCAATTATGGGTCGGATAAGTGCAGAATATAGGGGCTTATAACTTATTTTGCTCTTGAGGTGATGAAATAAAGTGAGCTATGTGGAAAGCTTTTCTTACAATGGTAGACACTTGGTGCTCGAAGTTAAGGTTGAGGTCAACCTGTGATCCCAGGTCCCTTACCACTTCATGGGTGCTTAGGGTATTGTTATTTATTTGATAGCATGAAGGGAAATTGTTTGTGCCAAAGGGAATGATGATTAATTTATTTACATTCAGTTTGAGACTGTGACTAATACACCAGTCGTTGGTCTGTGTGAGACCATCCTGGAGTATAATGACCTCATATGGGGGATGATGATGATTGTAATGAATGCAATGATTGCACCTAGTTTGCAATAGTCTGCAAACTTGATCAGCCACAATCCTTTAGTTTTGACCAGAACTTCTGAGAAGTACAGTATATAGCAAACAGTGGGGGGGGGGTCCAGCACTGACCCCTGTGGCATCCCCTTGGTAACAGGTCTGCTGGTTGATGTGAAGTCACCCACTTTGATAGTTTGTGTCTGGTTTGTGAGCCAGTTGGTAATCCATCTTAGAATGAAGGGGTTTACATTCAGTTTGCTATGTTTATCATTAATGCCTGAATGTGGGATTGTGTCAAAAGTCTTTGCTAAGTTGAGGTATGTTATGTGCACAGATATGCCCTCATCAATGGCCTTGGTCACACTTTCAAAGAAATCCACCAGATTTAACAGGCAAGATCTGCCCTTCATCAAGCTGAATTGGATAGGATCCAGGGTTTGGAGGTCACCTATGTCTTTATTTATGAGGTTCATAATGATACGTTCCATGGCCTTACAAATGAGGCTGGTCAGGCTTATGGGTCTGTAATTCCCTGGGTCTGTAGCTAGGCCACCTTTGTGGAGGGGAATAACTGTAGTTGTTCTCCATTCTGCAGGAACAAAGCCTGTGATTAGGCTAGGATTGAAAAGGGTGCTTAGTGGTTATGCTAGTTCATGTTTTAGCCTGCTTAGAAGACAGCCTGGGATGTCATTTGGTCCCATAGAGGCTGTGTTCTTTGCCTTGGTCAGGCTTTGAGGACCTGCTCTTCAGATATGTAAGGTGTGTGTGTGTGGGGGGGGGGTATTTGGGGGAGAGTTTGTTGTAAGTTAGGAGGGGATAAGGGAATGAAATTTTCACCAAACTTATCCACTAGCAGGTTTGCTACCTCTGTGGGGTCAGTGTGTGTGATACCGTTGGCCACCAGTTCTGCACATGTTTGGGTCCTACCCTTTAGGTTATGTGTATAGCTGCAAAAGGCCTTATGGTTATTCTTGGCAGTACTTGTTAGGTTTCTCTCAAATGAGCTCTTGGAGAATTTGACAAGTTGTCTTATTTGCCTGTTAAGGCTGACGAGGGTGTTTTTCCATTGTTGGGTCCTTGTCTTTGTTTTCTTAGACAGCAACGTTTTGTGTTTATTGTAGAGTTTGTGGATGCTGGAAGTCCACCATGGTAGCTTGATTTTACTTGGAGGTCTGGCTTTGATTCTGTCTGGTAAAGCCGAGTTTATACACATATGCAAGTGATTGTACATGGATTTAATGTAAGTTTTGGCATAGTTAGCACTTTCAGCTTGGGGTTGGGCTGGGAATGCATTTATACCTACACCTTGGAGGGTACAATTTGCCTTGGTGATTTTTTTTAGTCTGATTTCACCCTTTGTGAGTTCTGGTGTTAGTGTCAGTTCAAAGGTGATTGATCTGTGGGCAGTTTTAACTAATGAGGGTCCAACAGTTGCAGCAGTGCATCTGTTTGACATGTTGGCAAAGACCAGATGTAGAATGTTTGTTCCTCTTGTCAGGGTATGGACAGTTTGCTCCACTGGGCATTTGAATTCACAAAGTCAAGGAACTTTTTTGCTAGTGAGTTAGGGTTAGAGTAAGTTTCCCAGTTGATGGTGGGATAATTGAAATCCACCATAACCAGTGTGTTCAGTAAAATTTGGATTGTCTTCAGTTTGGTTAAGTAGGCTACATGGGTGTCATGGATCTATAACTGACTAGGACTTGAATGGGGTGGGGGTCTTACCCACCGTAACCTCTACCTGAAGTAACTCCAAGGAGTTCCCAGGAGTTCCCAGTCTAACTAGACGCGAGGTGAATTTATCTCTAACATAGATTGAAATACCGCCTCCTTTCCATGGCTGTATTCCAATAGTTTTTGGAATTTGCAGGAAAAAGCAGCACTGAGTCTATATGGTTGCCTTATAAGCCTGCTAACTAGCTCATTCATCTTGGCTTGGTTGATTACCATACAATTCAGCTGCTTATGCTGTCATTTGCATGCCACGGTGTTTACCTTGTTTGCATGGCTGTGTGCTGCTCTAAACATCATGTAGGGCCACTTACTGAATCCAAAATGGTGCTCTAAAATGTGTGTATTGTGGCACGATGAGCACACTGTGTAAACAGACTATGTAGGCTTTATTGAACCTGGCTGCATGAGTTATTTGCACACATCTAGCAAAGAAAAATGGAAACTAACTGTATGTTAGATTTTTAGATTTATAGATGTACACTGCACAGTAGGGTGTAACGTCATCTGATGGCACCTTTATTGTGGAGGACTGATGCATAAAAATGTATGAATTAGTGCACAATGAAAATTCCATACGCCTGCCTGCTTCCATAATATCATTGTTACCTGTTGTAAAAAGACATGGTGAGGCAAAATGGGCTTCTACTGTCTAGGAAATGGCTTCCTTAATACTAACAAGTCAACAATCACAACACTTTTATGTTATTTAAGACTTCCAAAGAAGATAAAGGTCTCTAAAGATTCATTCTACTTTCTTGGTCTGATACATGCTGTGTAAAAAGGTGCGGTACCAGATTTTTAATTCTTTGTATAAATCTTTGCCAGCGGCTTAGGATGTGTGCCAAGCGCATACCTAGCCTATTAAAAGGATTTTAGATTTACTGTGATATGATACTGATACATCTCTTAGGCTAACAAGATGAGATTTGGGGATAGACAATACTTTATGTTCATATATATATATTGTACAAATTGCATTTAAATGTAATATTGCATTTATATTATTGACATGCGTTGATTCATATAATTTAACAGGTTGCTATATACTTGCATATACGTTTTCTTTTTAAAAACTCAGTTTAGAGCTTTGTAACCTTAACTATGTAGCAGTCTGCTAAGGTTTAAAGGTCAGAGACTGAGGATACAGATAGCTTTTCCAAGAGACATTTATGTGAGTCAGATAAAAAAAGCATGACATTTTACTTTCTGTATTTCTACTGGAGAAGCAATTGATAACTTGTAGACTTAGTTTCTTTCTGAGTTCACTTGTGTGGTCAAAATAACCATCTGCAATATTTTACATCTTAGGCTTTCAGAATGTCTTTTTACTGAAATCTACAATATAATTTTTTCTTCACGATGACACATCTGTTTGTTTATATATATATATATATATATATATATATATATATATATATATATGTATATTGGTCTAGGACATTTCATTGAATATACATTTCACTGAAAGTCAAATTAGTGTGCACTTTTCACCGAAAGCTCAATTCACTGAAAACTCAATTCACTGAAACACATTTCACTGAAAGTTATATATTGCCTTTTCCCCACTGTAGTGTGACCTTGGAGTTAGTATATATAGTAAGGGGGGGTGTGGGGGATGCATGCACGCACGCGCGCACACACACACACACACACACACACACACACACACACACACACACACACACACACACGCACACACACACACACACACACACACACACACACAAGCACGCACGCATGCACACACACTCCTATGTGCAGGTTAAAGGATCAGTCACCAGGTCACCTATGGTATTTCTTACGGATGTGGGTAAATAGCAAAACTCCAGATGAAAACCCACATGGACAGAGGGAGGATCTACAGAGTCTATACAGTGGGCACCAAGATGAGAAATGAAATGGCAACCCAAGTAGTGTCCTAGTAATTCACCAGGAACAAATTCCAGATCTTTACTATGCCTTCCCTTTCTACTCCATGCATTTATAAACATATATGTAAATCTTTTCCCAGGCTGTCTCAGTGTAGTAACCCAGTGCTAATCCTAAGGGTTTCACAGTAGCTACAACTACAGGTTCCTTAAATGTCTGTACTGAAGCCATTCTCACTATTAGGCTACACAGACATAGATTTTTTTTGAAGTCTTCTTATATGTTCCCCCAATCATCAGATTTAAGTGAAAACTGCTCATTTCAGATCCAAAACACAGTTACACTTATACACTAAAACAGGTATGGCATTCTCTAAGGTACACTCATCACACAAAATCAGTGGCACTGTACAGCAGGGTATTGGAGCAAACCACTGCTTGCTTCCTACTGCTGTCCACCAGTGACTGTTTAATTTCTTTGTTATGGTATATCCTACACAATTGTTTTACCATCAGCAACGGCATATTTTTCTCTTCAGTTTGCTGACCCACTAAGTACTATCTAACAGGTGGGATCTTGCCTTTTATGCACTGGTTTGAGATGTCACTGACACCAGTCAGGGAAAGAAATAAGGGGTGCTATTCTGCTTTACGTTTATTTCCACAAAATGTTTGTTTATATAGCCATTTAATTCACTAATTCAAACCCCATGCAACATCTTGCCTTTTACACTATAGTTTTCTTATCTTTTGTACTGCTCTTACAGCTTGCAGAGTAACACAGAGTGGAGCATGTGGATTCTTATCTTTTGTACTGCTCTTACAGCTTGCAGAGTAACACAGAGTGGAGCATGTGGAAGCTTTGCACCTGGTTATGATGCACTGTGCATAGGGTGCTGTACTATACCATTGGTGGGGGAGGGAGACTTGACATGGACTGCTTCTGCAAGGATACTGCATGTGTGTTTATTTAATCCCTTAAGGTAAAACCCAGCAAAATAAATTCTTCAATCACTTCCCAAAATTAAGTACAGTGAAACAAATGAGATCTAGCTAAAATACAAAGATCATGTGAATTGATTAGCATTATTCTAAGTAACAGTGGGTTACTACCCTTCCTCCTTCCTGTATCAGATCATGTGAATTGAGTAACATTATGCTAAGTACACAAAGTAGCAGCAGGCAAATAACTCAAAAGTAGAAATAAAAATAAAACGCTGTGTCAGTAAGAAGATTTAATAAGAAGATTTAATGGCTTTGGATTGAATTAAATCTTCTTACTGACACAGCGTTTTATTTTTATTATGCTAAGTACCAGTGGTTACTACCCTTCCTCCTTCCTGTTTCAGATCATGTGAATTGAGTAACATTATGCTAAGGACCAGTGGGTTACTACACTTACTCCTTCCTGTTTCAGATCATGTGAATTGAGTAACATTATGCTAAGTACCAGTGGGTTACTACCCTTCCTCCTTCCTGTTTCAGATCATGTGACTTGAGTAACATTATTCTAAGTATCAGTGGGTTACTACTCTTCCTCCTTCCTGTTTCTGCAAGGATCTTGTGCAGCTATTTCCTTAATTTACTAAGGCAAGATTCCCAAATACTTTATTTCTCATTTGGACTTATTTTATTTTGCTTTATTTCCCCGTTTTGCTTCTTAATGAAAACTCAAGAGTTTTGGAAAAAAATCCAAGCTGTCATTTGGTAATCAGTGGCATTGCCTTGTGAGTGGATGAGTTTTATTGTATTCGTTTAATTTCCTAAGACCCTAAATAAATATACCATGAACCATATAGCCAGTACTTTTTCATTTTAGTGTATATTCCTTTTCTATTTAATTTAAACTATTATTCTCATTGGACTAGTCGAAATTTCCCAAGGTGCATGGGCACGTGATCAATACAGTGCTGCACCAGAGGCAGGGTTCCTTACCTTCTGTAATGGGTCCTGTCACCCCTCATAAACTCCAGCCTCAGAACTATGAGCCATAAGATCAAGCATACAGCTTGTATTAGCTCTTCACAGAATTATGCTAGAACTGGAGAATGTGTTATACCAAAATACTCAGTGTGAACAAGGCCACTTGTTAATGATTTTTAAAATAATTGATATTCCACTAATAATGAAATTCCATTTTCATTAGATGAAATTCTATGAATTATATTTCTAATTGTTAGTGTAGTTTCTGGTCATTGCGGTGGTGGTGCTGCAGTAGCACTGTCGCCTGACATTAAGACGTTGTCCCGTTCGACTCTCTGCTAGAGCATCTTCTGTCTGGAGACATGCATGAATGGGCATACCTTCATTGAAGGTTGTGCATCAGAGCTGGAAACTCGGCACATAAAAATCTACTGCCAATCATTAGCGGACCGGAGTTCCACTGTGGCGACCCCTAACCAGGAAAAGCCAAAGACACAACAACAACAGTGATTCTGTGATAAGACTGTGTGTCTTTCTATAAGCCAAATAAATTAGCGGGGGATTCAATAAGCCCTACATGGTCATATTCACTGTAGCAATGAAATTTAGATTCACTAAGCACCATGTAGAGGTGCGCACCCCCACGCAAACAAGGTAAACACTGTAGCATGCTAATTACAGCATAAGCAGGTGAATTGCATGCTAATCAGCCAAACTAATGCAGTGGAGCTATTCAACAAGCTATAAAGCATCTGTTTAGACGCCATGCTGTTTTTCCTGTGAATTCCAAAACTTTTGGAATACAGCCACAGAAAGGAGTCTACATGGACAGGATGTTAGGGGCTGCTGCTGCTTTAATCTAATTGTTTGTGCAACAGGCTGAAGCCAATGGTGCTGCTGCTGCTGGTAATAGGTCTAGGCTGAGAATGAGAAGAGTTCATAGGTTCATAGGTTGGTACTAGGCTATCAGCCTTAGGGCCTATACAAGCCTAGCCATAACAATTCCCTGGCTATTTCTTCCCACACTATTTACTTCCCTGGACCCCTGTCTAGCAGGGCAACTGATGTGATCCCCGGGGTGAATTTCCTTTCTCCCATCCAATCGTCAAGGTTCCTTTTGAAGAGGGCCAAAGAGGCACTCTGCTTGACATGTATGGGCAATCTACTCCAGAGTCTGGGGAGTCTCTGGGTCAGGAACCTATCCCTCCAGCATGTTTTGTTTATTGTGATGTCAAGGTTTAGATCCCTGGAGTGTGTGGCTCTGAGGGATTGGAATTTCTTTAAGTGTAGCATGTCCAACAGCTCTGGGTTTGACATGCCTTGTATGTTAAGCAGAGATTGCCTCTGAGTAGACGATATGCAACAGAGTATAGCTGAAGTTTTTTAAAGCGGTCAGCGTAGGGCATCTGCTTTAGGCCTGTGATTCTTTTAGCGAGGTATTTCTACGGGCTTTCCAGTTGTTGCAGATGTCTTGAGAGGTACATACCAAATGGGACGTTGTATTCTATAATGGGTCTAATGAGGGATGAGTACAGTGGGACAATGACCTCCTTTTTTCTGGATGAAAAGCCCTTAGTGATGAGGTGTGCCACATAGAAGGATTTCCTGACTGTTGTGGTGATGTGGTTATCAAAGGTGAGACCACTGTCCACCTGTGTCCCTAAGTCTCTTATCACACTTTCAGTGTTTAGTGTACTGCCACCTATATGGTAATTCACAGGTACATGTTTTTTCCCAAAGGGTATAACTATACATTTCTTGGCATTGAGCTTGAGCCCATGGCTCTGGCACCAAGCATCTGTTTCTGTAAGGTCCTTTTGTAGAGTATCCACATCATTTGGGGATTCAGTAATGGATCCCAGTTTGCAGTCATCTGTGAACTTTGTTAGCCAGAGTCCCTTAGTGTTGGCCTGTACTTCAGAGAAGTAGATGCCAAACAAGAGCGGTCCCAGGACTGAACCCTGAGGTACTCCACTTGTCACTTGTCTGGAGCTGGATTTGGAGTCGGCTACTTTTACAGTATGGGTTCTGTCAGTAAGCCAGTTAGCAACCCATTGGGTGACGTAGGGATTAATGCCCAGCTTAGTAAATTTATCTATGATTCCAGAGTGGGGGATGGTGTCAAAGGCCTTGGCAAGGTCTAGATAGGCTGTGTGAACCACCTTACCCTTGTCCATGGCTCTGGAGACTGATTTGAAGACGTCATTCAGGTTCAGGAGACAAGATCGGCCCTTCACGAACCCAAACTGGGTGGGGTCCAGTGTTTGAAGGTTGCCAATGTCTTTGTTTATAAGTTCCATGATAATACACTCCATGGCCTTGCAGATAAGGCTCGTCAGACTGATGGGACGATAGTTTCTGGGATCCAAGGTGGATCCCCCCTTATGGAGTGGGATAACTGTAGCTCTGCGCCACTCAGTGGGCATGAAACCTGAGGTGAGGCTATGATTAAACATGACACTTAGGTGAGGTACCAGTTCATATTGTAGTTCATGTAGAACACAGCCCGGGATGTCATCTGGTCCCATGGATGCTGTATTCTTAGCTTTGGAGAGTGCGTTTTTACCTGTGTGGCCGTTATTACCGAAATTTGGCAATCTTCTGGTATTGAGATGGGCCATTTAGGGGGTGAAGTTGGCACTGAATCAATCTGCCAGGATATTGGCAATATCCTTGGGATCAGTATATTTAATGTCATTCTGTTTTCAGGCCCTTTTAACTTTTCACAACCTACATGATGTGGAAATTGTAGAGCACTACAGGATGGACAGGGGCACACTACAGGAACACTGGGATCTCTGCAGTCCTCATCACCAAGGGGAACCCATCTAAATATAGACAAAGGTATGTGTAGCCCTTAGAATCTTAGCTAGAGGTACCTTTCAGAGACCAACAGGAAACATGTTGGGGGTGTCACAGGCATCAGCATCCAGGATCCTCCACCAACTCCTGAATGCTATGCTGCAACATGCTAGTGACCACATATATTTTCCCCTTAGTTCTGAGGAGAGGGCCAGAAATACGTAGGAGTTCCACTATGTAGCACACTACCCTGTAGTACTGAGTGCCACAGATTGCACACATATAGAAATGAAGGCACCACCTGGGGAATAGGGTAGGCTCTACAAAAAAAAAGAAAGGGCTACCACTCTGTTAACTGCTAAGTCATGTGTAATGCCAAAGGAATCATCTTGAACGTATGTGCTGTCAAGCCAGGCAGTTACCACAACTCACATATCTGGCACACCTCCCAATTGTACAAGGTGGTTGCAAGGGGGGATATGCCATGGGGTCATTTACTGAGGATGCAGGCGATGCACTTGAACCGTGGCTGATGACACCCATCAGAAATGCACACACACCCACTGAAGAACACCATAATGAGGCACATGCTCAAACCAGAAATATCATACAGTTTGAGTTGGGGCTGCTGAAGTCACAGTTCCAAGGCATAGATACGTCTGGGGGAGCCCTGTAGTACAATCCATGGACATTTACAGAAATATTCACAGTATGTGCCAAGCTACACAACATCATACTGAGGAAATAGCTTCAGCAGGATCAGCAAGGGGAAAGGGCACACATCCCTCCACGGTCACCACAGCCACAGGCAGATGAGGAGTCACAGGGGGAATCCACCAGCTGCTGTAGGTGTAGGCAGACATTGGTGTGCTCAGTATGCCCTAGCACTGGCTAGGAGACAACACATAGCACAATGACTCACCACCTAGGGGCCTAAAACCTTCCTCCTACTCACATACTAACATTGATGCCAGGCAATTCACACAAACTTAACCTCCCCATGTATTGGCTGTGTACTGTTTGCATCAGACAGAGTCAGCCCTGAACTGAAACTGTGGCAACTGCTGTATTAAAAGGTTAGTCCTGAACCTGGAATGTATTGTTTAATAATATAAACGTGTGGCATTTCCTTGTATTTCATTACTTGGTCCGGTAAGCCAGTAAAAGGTGGGAAATTTGTACAGAAAGTACCTTAACATGTGACAGCAGAGACTTAATTTGACTTATATGTGTGTGTCCATTACTAAGCTGTAGGCCTTAGGCATCACAAATTCACACAATCATACTTCTCAAAAGTACTGATGATCAGTTTCGCACCATACATTTGTACTGGAAAATCACTAAAGAGAGAAGTTAGTTAGTAATGATACACATTGCAGTTTCTGACTTCACAACTCTCACAAGATCATTCACTATAAAGCTGGAAAATGATGCTATCAACTGTCTAACTTTCTAAGGCCAATTTATTTCAAAGGTACAATTAACAGTTCAATACCACAAATGCATATATACTAAGCAGTAAGTTAGCTGTGCACCCTGAGCATCAGACACAAAGCTTATGTATCGCTGAATCCAAAAGGTAGAAAACAGGGATATGCACAGTTATCATCACTTGCACAGGGTATTGTGTGGGGAGACAGGAAGCCTAGGCTGACACAAAAGGTCAATGAGTGTGTGTGAGTAAGAAAGAGAAGCAGGCAAGACAGCTGAATACACCAACAAATGGCTAGTGAGATAAAATGAGTAACTGTTGTGTGTGTGTCTGTAGGGGTCCTGCAGGTGAAATTGGTGTGTAAGTGTCTGCATGAACATAACCAACAACTGTGTTTGCTCTACATCTTGGTATGTCAGTTAGGTGTGAGATATGCATGGTAGAGGTGGCAGTTCATCGTTGTAATCCCCAGTCATGAGAACTAGCTCTGCCAGGAGTTGCACTGGCACGTCCACTCCCACGGTCAGATGCAGTGCTGCTACCTGAATGTGACTGATGTCTAATGGAAGTGCTCCCATCAGGAAGATGTCCAAGACAATGACCCCATAGCCTGCCATATCTGGGTGTGGACAGCACATTCCCTGATGAAGCAGTGGAAATGCTGCTACTATGGGGAGCATGATCAGGCACTGCCACATTGGCTGACAGCAGATGACGTGGCTGACCTGCGCTCACATGGATGCTCTTCCCCTCTCAGCAGATGTTCCATCACAGACGCTGCTTGTTCCAAAGTGTCATTCATCCAAGCTATTGAATCAGCAACATGGGAGAGGCAGTCACGCATGTCAGACTGTGCCACATCTACAGTTCTGAGCTTTTGTCTGAAGCACCTATGAGACCATGCCTGTGCCTCAATGATGGCCCTAAACATACATTGAGTGGCACGGGAAGAGACACCTGCACCAGGTGGAGGAGGGACTGCAGGCCCCCTCCGAGCACCCCTGTTAATCCTGCTGCATGGCACCTTGCCCACACTTTGGCTACAGCAAGGCTCAACAGGCAATGAAGCCACAGTAGCCACATTTCCCTAATCGATGGCCTCGTCCTCCACCTGTCCAATATCTGTGGCCTCACTGGAATGGGTAGGTGTAGGCCCACTGGCTCGGTCTGATGTAATTGCAAGGGATGGCTTTTATGTCAACCTCAGTGTCAGATTCAATCTCTGCACCCCTGATTGTGCCTCAGTTTGGCCACCATCATCATCAAAGTCTGCTGAAACACTGGCATCAGGTGGCAGAGGGCCCACACTCCCACTGTCATGATCACCTGCGATAAAAAGCAACAAATACATAAATAAAGTAATACCTACAGCACTATACTGCAATATATGCTAACAAAGTAACAGTGCTGCCACTATTACAGACAGTACAGCAATACACACAACAGGCCTGACATCAACAGCACACACTACAATATCTCTTTAAATTGCTCACTACTAACATAAAAATGTTTAACTTGCAATCTGCAGATGAGATTCTCCTCTGTAATCCAAACAGTTCTGGAAGAAGTTAATCAGGAGGTAAGAACAACATCATCACAGTTAACAGTAACACAGGACGTAATACGTTTACCCCATTATATGTCCATTAACTATACTTTCAACAAGAACTTGACTGATAACTCCAACCTAAACTAATAACTGGAGCAGTCTTCAACTCCCCCCCCCCAAAAAAAAAAAACTAAAGAGATGTGGCACAGAAGTAAATTCTTGATTTCAATCATTTTACTATATAACAGTATTCAATTGTTCAGATACCAAAGCCTACCTGGAAGCTCCTCCTGGGTCATGTTTGCTGTTTCTGAAACTGTTGCTTTGACATCCAGCACATGCTGTACTGCAGTCTCCTTGGACATGTCTGGATCCCTGATATTGGTCAGGAACTCTTCATTAGGTGTTAGTGGTGGTTCCCTAGCAGGCCGTCCTCCAGTAGCCATCTGGTCATGGCCCACTGCAGCTGCTCTCCTTCATGCAGATGTGATCATGTCATGGCCCTGTGGCACACCTGCTTTTATATCCTGCCATGGCCACCCATGGCATTCATGTCAGCTACTATCAGGTGCCATATTTGCAGTCTATGTGCCATAGCTCCCTATCTCTTTTCCAGCAGAAAAGCACCATGTTGCCTAAAGGCATACACAATCACCTGGTTCTCAGCACTGGTGAAGGGGGGGGGGTCTTTGAGGACTGACACACCTGGGTGGCATACTCCTAGGTGTCCTAAAAGACAACAGAAGGATAATCCACATAAGTATCACATAACTACAAAATAACCCCTTACAGAACAAACAGAAAAAGGTAGCCACTCAGTATTACCCACTTGAGAAACATAAAACAGTCTAGAGATCTGAAATACAAACAACAGGCAGGATGCAAAATAAGGAGAGTAACAAGGGCAACATATTCTTGTGTGTGCTATAACATTAGCTCACCTTTGTTCTCCCCCAAAAGAACATTGTACCCTTGTTTGTGCCATAACATTAACTCACCATTACTTCCCCCCTAAAAGAACAGGAAAATGACACATTTCTCAACATAAACAAGTCCCCTCACCATCATTTTGCCTAGCTACATGGTTGTCTTTTTATATGGTATAGATTCAGGGCTGTTAGCACTGTGAAGATGGAAATGAGGTGTGAACTCATTAGAATTGCTGAATCCCAAATACGTGGATTCATGTAAAAGATGTAAACATAATGGATTGCAACTGTGAATGATTACTGGTTGGGAGAAGGAAAACACAACAGCACTGCAGGCTGCTTTACTTCCGCTGTGTGTCAGGTTAGATCTACAAAGTGTTAGGTATAAGGTTGGAAATGTAAGTAAGCACCACACAATTCAGAGGTTGTGTTCCTTAGCATCCAACTTGCCCTTCATTCGTTTCCAACTGCATATGATATTATTTCCACTTAATATCCCCACACATTTTAAGGCCATTGATATAGAATGGCTTACACACTGCATGTCTTAGATTACTGGTCATATAACTGAAGATTGACCAGCAATACAGAAATGTAAGACAGAGCTATATATTTGCAAGTGATAATCATAACAGGTTGTGTGACCACTAGGTGCAGTACATCCAAGAATTATAAATGTACAAATTGCAGTGGTATGGTTTGATATCACTTTAGATGCTGTTGCAGTTGGTTGTGTCCAGATTGAGTTCAGCAAAGCTATTTGTGTGGCAAAGAGGGATAAGACACTCATCCTGTGCTCTGAAGGTACATTACAGTGAGAGTTCAAATCCAGATGTATGTAGACATGTCTCATGTGAGACATAATTTTCTTGTATGCATGTCATACATTGATTTTCTTCATTTCAACTACTTGCCCTTTTTTCCCCTTTACTGTCTCTGTCTATTTTTCTGGGTGGGGGGCAGTATTTGTGCATTGCAGTGTGTAGTGAAAACACAGGAACAGAGGAAATGAATACAGGGTTTGGCTGTGTCTATCTCATTTGTGTGAAGTGTGGCAGTGTACAAACTGGACAACTGGACCTCCAGGAAGCAGATAGGACCCAGTCAGCCAAAAATAGAAACTGGATACTTTCATTTAATGCTACTGGGCATTGTGCAAACCTAAGTGGACTTGTGTGGCAGTTAACAGCGAGACCTTAAGAATGATTAGAAAAATGGGAAATGCTATGTAACTAGTCCTGTGGCAGCAGGTGTAAGTATAAGTCTGGAGTACAGATGCTCCTGGATTCTAGTATAGGGTGTGCAACCTTTGTTTTACTGTTGTGGCATTGCAGTTTATAGCAATGAATTGCAACATAGACAAGTGTTTTCTCAACCTTCTGGTGGCAACAGGTGCAAGTGTAGGACTGCCATACACATGGTCCTGGGTTTGAATATAGCAATAACCCACGCCTGGGTGTGGGTAATGCTGGATTTACCCACGGTTGGCGTGGTTTGGTCCCGAGGCGGGCCCAAGGACCAAACAAAGACAACCGTGGGTAAATCCAGCATTACCCACACCCAGAAGGGTTATTGCTATATAATGCCATTATTTAAGAAAAGAAATAATTACTTTTCTTAAATAATGGCATTGTATAATGCCTCTTTGCTGCCCTTCCGCACCTGTCTGGTGTTCCGCGGCAGTTCTGATGCACTGCGCATCCCTACGCAGTACATCAGAGTTGTGGGCAAAGCAACGGAGAACGCAAGTTCTCCGTTGCTTATGTCTCGCCATGTTAAATGGGTTTAACATAGCGAGACAGCTTTAAAATAAGCAACGGAGATCTCCGTTGCTTATTTTAAAGTCTCGCTATGTTAAACTCATTTAACACAGCGAGACAAGTTTAAAGCAACGGAGATCGCAAGATCTCCATTGCTTTTACACACTGTGTCGCTATGTTAAAGGAGTTTAACATAGAGACAGCTTTAAAAGCAACGGAGATCTCCGTTGCTTTTTATCTGTGTCGCTATGTTAAACTCTTTTAACATAGCGAGACATGTTATACTAACGGAAAAAGTCCGGGCGACGGACCTTTTCCGTTAGTATATTGAGGATTTAACGGCACGCTGGTTGGGCTGGCCAATCAGCGTGCACGTTTTTAGGGTAGGCATTGTATAATACAGTATATTCCATACACTTTTACTGCTGTTCCACTTCCCATTATAGTCACTCTCACTTATAACACTTGACATAGTGGAGCTGATATGAATTATATGTATGAGGCTGAGACACTAGTACTGTCAGTTTTATATATATATATATATATATATATATATATATATATATATATATATATACATATATATATATATGTTCATAGGTTCATAGGTAGGTACTAGGCTATCTGCCTGAGGGCATTTATAAGCCTAGCCAGAGTGTGTCAGCTTTCACTGCCCCATTGATTCATTAACTGAGCCTCTGTCAAGAAGAGCCAATGAAGTGATCTCAGGGGTGTATTTCCTGTTACCCATCCACTCGTCAAGGTTTCTCTTGAAAAGTGTTAGTGAGGGGCTCTGCCTAATGTAGTTAGGAATTTTGTTCCAAAGCATGGGAAGTCTCTGTGACAGGAATCTTTCCCTCCAGCATGTTCTATTTATTGTTATGGTGAGGATTAGCTCACTAGAGCAAGTGGCTCGCAGTGACTTGGATTTCTTTAGGTGGAGCATGTCCATTAATTCTAAGTTGGACATGGCTTTGTAAGTCAGGCAGAGATCACCTCTAAGTAAGCGATATGCCACTGAGTACAGCCGGAATTTTTCCAGTCGGGCTGCATAGGACAATGTTTGAGGCCAGTAATCCTCTTGGTGAGGTACTTTTGTGGTCTTTCCAGCTGTTAGAAGTGACTTGTGAGGTACATCCCAAATGGGGCATTGTACTCTATGATGGGTCTGATGAGTGATGAATAGAGGGGCACTATAACCTCTTTATTTCTAGATGCAAATCCTTTAGTAATTAGATCAGCTACATAGAAGGATTTCCTAACTACTTTGCAATATGATTGTCAAAGGAGAGATTACTATTTACCTAGGTCCCCAGAACTCTTATTACCTCTTCTGTATTAAGGGGGCTGCCACCTATGTGGTAATTCATGGGTGTTTTGTTTTTCCCAAACGGGATGACTATGCATTTTTTGGCATTTAGCTTGAGACCATGACTTTGACATCAGGTGTCCGTCTCAGTAAGGCCCTTTTGGAGAATGTCTGTATCAGCCAGAGAGTCAATTATGGCTGCCATTTTGCAGTCATCTGTGAACTTGGTTAGCCATAGTCCTCCTGTGTTTTCCTGTACTTCAGAGAAGTATATGCTGAACAGTAGGGGTCCCAGGACCGAGCCTTGTGGGACACCACTTGTGACTGGTTTAGAGTCGGACCTGGAGCCTGCTATTCTTACCGTATGAGTTCTGTCTGTAAGTCAGTTGGCAACCCATCTCATGACATAAGGATTTATGTTCAGGCTGGTGTGTTTTTCTATAATTCCTGAGTGGGGAATGGTGTCAAAAGCCTTGGCGAGGTCAAGGTAGGCTGTGTGAACCACCTTCCCTTCATCTATGGCCTTGGTGACTGTCTCGAAGAAGTCAACCAGGTTTACTAGGCATGATCTGCCCTTAACAAAGCCGAACTGGGTTGGGTCAAGTGTTTTGAGGTTCCTGATGTCTTTGTTAATGAGTTCCATGATGATGCACTCCATAGCCTTGCAGACCATGCTAGTCAGGCTTATGGGGCGATAGTTACCAGGATCAGTTGTGGCCCCTCCTTTGTGGAGCGGAATAACCGTTGCTGTGTGCCATTCTATGGGCACGTAGCCTGTGGAGAGGCTGAGGTTGAACAGTGTGTTAAGGTGGGGGGTTAGTTTGTTCTGTAGTTCATGCAAGACGCAGCCTGGGCCACCATCTGGCCCCATTGACGCTGTGCTTTTGGCTTTTGAAAGGGCTGTTTTCACCTGTGCATCTGTGATTTCTGGGACACTACACTTTTTCAGTATTGTTGTGCGCCCTTTTGGGGGTGAGAGGGGGTGAAGTTTGCACTGAATCTATCTTCCAGGATGTTGGCAATATCAGTAGGTTCAGTATATTTTGTGCTATTTTGCACTAGCTCAGAGCATATCTTTGAGTTGCCACTTAATTCTTGACATAGCTAAAGAAGGCTTTGTGGTTATCTTTTGAATGCTTGGTTATTTTTCTTTCGAAGTTAGCCTTGGATGATTTTATGAGGGACCATAGTTTCTTACTGATACTGATCAGGGATGTTTTTCCTTCTTGGGATTTGTTTTTTTCTGAACTAGTTTCCTCCTTGTATGTATAGCCTGTTTATGGCAGGGGTCCACCAGACTGGTTTCCTTCTCTTAGGGGAATGAGTCTTGGTTTTTCTAGGGATGGCATGATCCATGCATCCTTGTAGGTGCTCATAGAGTATTTATTTTATTTATTTATTTTACATTTGTTGACCGGGCTAGTCCAGCTGGATCAATGTCCATTTTCAGTGGAGGCCCGGGGAGAAAAGCTCCATTGGTTAAAACAAGTTTAGAGAATACAAATACACATAAAATTAAAAGTGGTGAACGACTTACAATATGAAATTTGATAGTATCTATACATACAGTGTATCAATACATTATTTGAAAAAATGGTAGGCAATAAAAAATATATATATATTTTTTTTTTTTTATTACAACATATGTGAGATCAGTAATATCAACAAAGATGTTATGTCAGAGGAAGTCTATCAGCATTTCATAGTAGAGAAGGAAGAAGTGTGGTAGAGAAAATGAAGAAGGTAGGTTAGTCAGGGTTGGTACAAGAGCAAAGCCAGAATTTATTAAGATGTGTTTGCAGTTGTTTCTTAAAGAGTGGAAGAGAGGCCAAAGAGGAGATATTAGATGGAAGGTTATTCCATATTTTGCCAACTGAGTTAGAAAAAAGGCATTTACCTGCAGAATTAGTAGTTTTGGTACTATTAACTAGTAGTTTGTCTGAAGAACGTAGTTGTTTCAGGTTGTTATGGGGAGTCAAGAGATTACTGAGAACTGGTGTTTTAGATGGTTGATATAGAATTTTGTGAGCTATTAAGAGTTGTTGATAAATGAGCTTGTTAGGAAGTTCAAGCCAGTGTAGTTGTTTTAGGTTTAGACAGTGGTGAGTTCTAAACTGAGATCCTGTGACAAATCGAGCAATATTATGGTAAGATGTAGTAAGTTTCTTAAGGTTACTTTTAGAGAGATTAGTGTAAATAGGGGAAGCATATAGAAGGGTAGAGATAAGGTGTGTTTGGGCTAAGGTGGTCTGGGTTTCAGGTGTAAGAAAGGGTTTGATTCTGTACAGGGATCCAATCTTTTTATTAACTGCTTTTATTGTGTTGTTAATGTGACAATCATAGTTTAGATTATTGTCTATAGTAACACCTAGAAGTTTTGTTGAAGGTTCAGGAGAAATTTGAGTATTATTAGTGGAATTAATAGAGAAGTTTATAGAAGTAGATTTACGGGTAGGTGAAAATAGTATCAATTTGGTTTTCTTAGGGTTGAGGAGTAGACAGTGGTCAGAGAACCACTGTTCAACAGTTGAAAAGGCTTTTTGTGTAAGAGACTGGAGTTCTGTTTGAGAGGAAGCAGTGCAAATGATAGTGGAATCATCTGCATATTGTATGCAGGTAGTGTTAGGGATAGCTGATTGGAGGTCATTAATAAAGATGGAAAATAGAAGTGGGCCTAGGATAGACCCTTGAGGTACTCCTAAAGAGACAGGAAGGAGAGCAGATAGTGAATTTTTCCAGAGTACTGCCTGGTGACGGTTTTCTAGATAAGAAGTAAACCAGGTTAAGGAAGAGGGATCCAGTGCAAGAGATTTAAGTGTGTGCAAAAGAAGTATATGATTAACCATATCAAAGGCTTTTGATAGGTCTATAAATAGAGAAGATGTAAGTTTATTATTGTTACGGTTATAGTTGATGGTGTTGGTAAAGGAGAGTAGAGCTGTGGTAGTACTATAGGAAGGTCTAAATCCATGTTGAGTGTTAGCAAGTAGGTTATTATGGAGGAGATGGTAAAGTAGTTGTTTGTGTATACATTTTTCCATGATTTTGGCTAAGGGAGATAAAAGTGCTATGGGACGAAAGTTAGAGAAGTCATTAGACTTGCCTCCTTTGTGTAGGGGAATGATGTGGGATATCTTCCAGATCTCAGGGAAAATACCTTCTTTTATAGATCTATTTATTAGGATAGAGACAGGGTAAGCAATGGCTTTTGCTGCTATTTGCAGGAATTCTGCAGGAAGATTGTCTGCAGATGGGGTGGTAGGTTTAAGTTTTTGGATTAGAGAATGGATATAGGAGGTAGATACAGGTTGTAGGTGAAGGGGAGGAAGAGTGTTTTTTAAAGTAGGAGAGAGTAGTTTAGAAGTGTTAGGAGATAACTGGTTTGCTAGAGTTTGTATGGAATTGGTGAAGAAAGAATTAAAGTCATTGGCTTGTTGTGTGGGATTGTCAGAGTCAGAATCTTGAGGGTTGGGTGTAATTGCTTTGCCTGGGGTTAGAAGATTATTAATACTGTTCCAAAATTTTTTTGGTTCCTTTTTGGTGGTTTTCTGTAGTTGAAAGTAATAGTTCTTTTTATCTGTCAGAATGGCTTTTTTGGTACTGTTTCTAAGTTCTCTAAAGTTTTGGTGGTCAGTTTGGTTTTTAGTAGATCCCCACTTGTCCCATGCTTTATTTCTGAGGATGATATTTTGCTTAGTATTCTTGGTTAGCCAGGGCGCTGTTTTAGTTTTGGTTCTAATGGTACGACTTGGAGCATGTTGATCTAGGATAGATAGGAATGATGAATTGAAGTATTCAACTGCATCGTTCAGTGGGAGATGTTTTAGTGGGGCCCAATTACATTGTGAAAGTTCAGCTTGAAACTGAACAGGGTTAAATTGTTTTTTTGAATTCAAGTGTTCTGAAAGTGGTAGGTAAGGTTAGGTTAGTTTTGCATCTAATGATGTAGGTTAGAGAGTGATCACTGAGGTCATCAGGAAGGGTACCTGATTGGTAGGTTTGCAAGGGGGTATTAGTAAGAATCCAATCTAATGTGGTTTCCGTATTATTTTTTTTATTGGTTCTGGTGGGACTATTTATGAGTTGTTTGAACCCAAAAAGGTTGATATGGGATGTGGGGTTGGCACTGTTACAGCAATGCCAATCTATGTTAAAGTCTCCTAAGACTAGTGTTTCTTGAGGGAGTTTGGTAGAGAGTTGGTTAAGGATATGTTCTAGGGTTTTGATATTATTTCCAGGAGGGAGATATGCACAAATGAGGTTTATGGATTTAGTAGTATTGACTTGAAGTTTAGAGCTGATTACTTCAGCATTATCGTCTTGAGTAAGAGTCAAGTCTAGAGGGATAATTTGGAGTTTTGTTTTATATAGAATAGCTACCCTCCTCCCTTTCTGGTAGTGCGATCTAGTCTAATAATGTTATAACCAGGTGGGGTAATTTCAATGTCTTTAATTGAAGGCTTCAGCCAAGTTTCTGTTAGGCATAAAATATCAAATTGCTGGGTTTCTAAAAGGGCATGGAGTTGACTAATTTTGTTACAAATACTACGTATATTGAGATGGGCAATGTAGAGTGAGTTGGAGGGTTTAGAGAATGAGAGAGATAAGGGTTTGGTTAGGTTTTGTTGTGTTTTGGTTTTATTATGATGTGGGCCTGGATTGGGGTGAATATCTCCATCTAGTAGTAAGTGGAGGAGTGTGAAATGTTTTTGTTGGATAAGTATATAGAGAGAGTCAAATGTTTTCTTGGATTTAAGTTTTTGTAACTTGCAGTGAACTAGTCTGTGATATTTAGCTAGTAGGTAGATGGGTTGTGAGGGTGTGTGTAAGAAGGTTGGGGATAAAGATGTTGTAGCTGTAGAGGTGTATTTTGAGGGAAGTGAAAGAGAAACATTCAGGGAGTATTCATAGGAGGTTAGGATGTGAGTAGTTACAAGAGAAGATAATAGTAAAAGGGAGATAAGTATTTTCAGTATTGGATGGATGGTTAATATGGGCATCTTGGTTTGAATGGGGGTTTGCAGAGAAGTGAGATATAGTTTGGAGGTGTGGAGTAGGGTAGTAGAACACTGGGAAGGTAGGGCTATGATGTAGTAGGTATAGTGTTAAGACAGGGGAGGAGGTAGTTGTGTTAAATTGGTGGGTGTGGTTTTGATAAAGAGGGTTGTTTAGTTTGAGATGTTAGGGATTTGATTGGAGTGGGTGTGAAAGGGGTGTGTCTACATGTGAGATAAATGTAGGACCACTGGGGGTGGGTGGGAATTGGGGGTAGGGTAGGGGAGCGGAGTGAGCCCGAAGGGCGAACTGAGCGGGAAGAGCCAAAGAAGTAGAGATTCAGGAGAAACAATCAGTGAAGTGCTAATAGTACAGGTGAGTAAACCGAGGGGATATTAGTTAGTTTGATAGCAAGAGTTAGGAGTGAGTTAATGCTAGAAGTAGTAGAGAAAGTAGATAGAGGCAGTGGAGCATGAAGGGAACTAACAGAGGGAAGATAAAGAGAGTTTTACTGGGTAGAAATTGTTTACAGAGGGGAATATCCCTAAGAGAAGGGAGCCTCCTAGTGGCCACAGTAGATACTGCAACCGTGGCTACTTACAGGGCTTACAGCTTACAGGGTGAGGCAGGTTGCTGGGGATACTAATGGGAGTCTTTGGTCCGTTGGTTGGGAGAAGCAAAGTATGGCTGCTGGCTGACCTGGCTTTGGGTTTTACAGTTACACTGAGAGAGAAGCTTACAAATGTTATTTAAAAATTGCAGGAACTGTAGAGTACATTTGTAAAGGTTCCTGCATCTTGGACACTGTTATCCTATAGCGTGGGGGCTGTGAAGCTTACCACCTCTGTCTTAAGTAAGGTGAATTTTGCTATAGAAAAGTTTTTCACTGTGGTTTCCTTGGTTGGGGGAGGTGGTGTGGTGTGGACATCCAGAGTGATTAGTTTATGGTCTGATCTAACCAGTGATGGGTTGACCTCCGGTGCAGAACACGTCGCCTATGTTGGTGATGACCAGGTCCAATATGTTTTCACCTCTGGTAGGGGAGTTTACCAGCTGATCCAGGGCATTTGAGTTGATAAATTCCAGGAAGCGCTGGACCTGGGAGTTTGTACTTGCGCAGTTTTCCCAGTTAACAGTAGGGTAATTTAAATCACCCAATATCAGGGTGTTTGGTATTACCTTCATGTTTTCCAGTGTCTCCAGAAAGGGGTAGTGATGGTCCTGGGTCATGGAGGGTGATCTGTAGCAGGCCACAATTTGCATTGCAGATTTGTCAGATGTTAGTTGCACATGGATGATCTCAAAGGTATCTTGCTGTGCCACTAACCTGGAGGTGTAGTTATCCTTGATGAATATGGATACACCCCCTCCTTTTGTGTTTTGATCCATGTTCTGTGGCTGAAATGTGTGGTATGAGTTGTAGTACGGTAGTGCTGGGGTGCTCTGTGGAGCCTTGAACCAGGTTTCAGTTACTGCATAGATGTCGACTTTCTCCATATTGAGGAGTGCTTCAAGCGAGTGTATTTTGAGATTTAAACTCCTAGCATTGAGTAGCATAACCCTGATTTTTTATTTGTGCTGTTTACGGAGGTGGGTTTGACTTTTGAGCCTTGCCTAAAAAAGGCAATATGGGGGCAGCAAGAGCCTTGACCAGTATTCGAAAGCCTAGGGGTGACAGCTACAAGCCATCTCTTGTGAAGCAACGAGGCTTGTTGAGCATGTCGTCCTAGGCTGACAGACACTGGATCCCCTTTGAATGACACCAGAATCTTAGTCAATTGTTGAAATTGATCATTTTTTTTCTTTATACTGCTGTATCATTCTTGGTGAGGGCAGGATGCTACTCAGGGTCAGGGTCATACCCACCTGGGCTACATGATCAGAGAGCTCTTCCATGTCTCTTTTCATGTAGTCCAGGGAGGTACGTCTCAGGTCATTCACACCAACATGAACAATGACAGAGTCATATTTATACTTGTTCTGGAGTGACCTGAGTGTTTGCGTTATGTGGCGGATTCTGGCTCCCGACAGGCAGCTAACAGTAACCTTCTCCTCGTCCGGCCTAGTGAGTGGGACATCAGTGTGCTTGATTATAGAGTCCCCTATTACTAGTGTGTTAGGTATGTTATTTTGCCTTATGGGCTGTGATTGTGCGGCCACTGATTTTGTGTTTTATGTGTTGTCTGGTTTGTGATGGGAGGTGCAGGTTTTTTGGGTGTCTTCTTTGGAGATCTCTGATGCTTTTGCAGGTTTTTATTTAGAGCCTCCAAGTATGATTTAGTTTATTTATGTGTATTTTTTGCCAGTGCTGGTTTAGTATGGCTATGTGAGGCTGGAGGTGTCATGCAAGTGTTAACCTTCTCCTCATGACTGCCTGTTCCAGTCTTGGGTGGAGAGAGCTTAGCTTCCAATTTATCTATATAATTGCATCTCTCACATATGTTAATGTTTTGTAGAAGGAGGAGAGGGTTGTCTGTGTACATGAGGCAGTTGTAACATTACCTCAAGATACCCAGGTTCACCAGCTGGACTGGAGAGTATACCTGAAATTGCCCTTTGGTAATGCCTGAATAGTAAGGTGAGCATTTATCACATGTATGACTGTGAGTATACTGTGTACTATATTACTGTAAGTATATTTCTGCTATCTGGACTGGTATGGCCTTCAAATTTTCCTAACACACATACACAACTGCCTGTACATCCAATAACTTTGAAATTGCAACAACTGCAATTATGTAATGCCTCACTGCTTGCCACTGTTGCACTCTGCTCACCATCGTGCAAACGTGGTGCTAGGGGATGAGCACTGCCGAGCACTGTGTTTGCACGATGGTAAGTTGACTGCAACAGTTTTAAAAAGTATGCGCACTCCCAGTAAACGAGATAACTGGAAAGCATCAGTTTCCATTGCTCTAGAGCCATGGCAGCATGGCAGGCATTTGTGGGGAAGGTGTAAGGTTTAGGGCACAGAGATGGGGTGTTCAGAAGTCTAAGATTTTTATTGGACTCCTAGTTAAGAACCATAGTGCAAGGCTTCTGCAGTGAGACTATTCTGGTTCCCAGTATATGTCAGAAGCTTGGGATAGTTTAGCCCAAGCTGTAATCAGTACCACTGGTATCCCGCGCACCGATATAGGTATCATTACAATGACCTACGCAGGAGGAAGAGGGATACCCTCAACCGTTGGATTGGGAAATTTAGGACTGCAGATATCCCATGCCTTTGTAAGTATCTACTACAGAGAATACTTGTAAGAGTTAAAAGCTGAATATAAGCAAGACTGGAATTTATAATGGTATTCTGTTCTGTTTTATCCACAGCTAACCATGACAGTGAGGTCAATGTCTGAACCCATGGGGCTAGATTGGCAAGGATGAGGAAAAGCATGTGGTATGCATGCATCAGAAGAGTAGTGTCATTAAAAGTTAAAGTTAGCTTTTTTTTGGGAATTTTATAGAGTTGTATCAAACTGGAGCATGCATACCTCAACTGTAGAAGCAAGTATGTATGCATTAGACTGTAGCACAAACCATGAGTACAATATTAAACTTTAATCAGAGGTTGTGGGTTCAAATACCACACTTACCAACTGTACACTGTTAATTCTTCAATAATATTTACATTTAAATTAAAACCTCTGAACCAGTGGCACAAATGCCCTACTGTAAACTGTAATCTGTATAACTGGAACAACCATATGTGCAATATATATATGTACATGTCAAGGATTACTTGCTGCAGTCTGTAGTATAATGTGCATCTGTTAGGAGGTGGTAGTTTTAAATGTAAAAGTTATGATAATATAGTCAAATAATTGTGTTAATGCATTGTACTGTATGTCACATATGAAGATACTAATCTTATCTCTTTTTTTCTCTTACCCTCTCTTCTTTATTCTATTTTTATTTTATTCTCTATTATTTATAATAAAGTATTTTTGTGTCATTATTTTTTGTTTTATTTTATTTCATTTTATAAATGTTTTTATTTTATTTTTATGTTATTGTATTGTAAAATTATTTTTATTTTATTTTATTTGTATTTTATTTTATTTTTATTTTATTTATTTAATTTTATTATGTGTCGTCAAAATGTTTCCATGTCATCCATGTGTACCACATTATTAAATACTCCACAGCACTGCCTGCTCCCTTACAATGGCTCCAGCACCATTGCCCAGCATGTCTGGGAGCCAACCTGGCATCACCACCTTTGCTGCCTCTGCACTACCTGCCCCCTCAGGTAGTCCACCTAGAGGCTGGTCCAGTGGTTCCCTCTGGAAGCAGTGGCAAAGGTGGTGATTTTATTATCCGCACAGAATTGCCAGGGATAATGCCTATGCTGGTTGAAGAAGCTGCTCTCCATCATTTTGCATAATACCAGGAGGAGGAGAAGGAGATGTCAAGCACTACAGCCAGTGGTGGAGTGAGGTAACCGTGATAACAGTCCAGTAGATAAGGACTTGACTCTCACTGTCACCCAACTTGACGACCATGCATTCTGGATGTCCCCAACCTCACCCCAATCATGGTGTCCCCCAACCTTTTGGGTCCATCACTGTCCCTGTCTCTTGTCTTGTTTGTCTTGTCTGTCTGCAGTTGCTTCCTCACCTATCCAATGTTCCTGACCCAGACATTACTACATCCCTTCACCAACATTCCTCTCTCTCTCCAAAAAAAAATGGGCACCTGTCCTACAAAAAAAAATCATCTCATACATAGCTTTCCATTTCACACACATGTCTTCTTGACACACTTGTTTCAGTCCAATTGGCTATATAATATGATCATGTTGTGGTCACCCCTCTCTCTGGAGGTGACAGTCCAAATTCAATTAATATTTTCCACATATGTTCACTTTACACTGTTAAAAAAATGGATAATTATGGTTCTTTCCTATCACCCTCCTGCACATTCCTGCCCTGCTTTCATTTGGTTCTTCCCCCTGCTTGCTCCCCAGTTCACCAATGTCCTATCTACCCATTTCACCTCTTTAAGCCATTTTTGCATAAAGGTATGATTCACACAGCAACGGGCAACAGCAACAACATATTTACATGTATTTAAAAGTACTAGATAAAGCAGCAATGTATTTAAATGTATTTAAAAGTGTTAGATACATCTGTATTCAAACCCGGTATCATCTGGCTCTAACAAAGAATGTATCAATGCATTAACATGCTGCAAGAGTCAGTTAAGCAGCAGGTGTATTTCATAGACTCAATACTAACTGTCAAACTTTATCAATGCGGCTCATGTTTGCACACTGAATGAGCAAACATGGGTATCATGCATGCTTATGCAGTTTGGTAATCTTTGCACAAATCCACTGCTTGCAGTGCTATGGAAATGTACATATTATGATGTTTTACTGCTGTTTATTGTCCATTCCCTGTGTATGACATGAAATTACATGTGTAAACATTAAAAACTGAGGGTTCTAGCTAACAATATGTCACATATTTACAATACATCCATCTGTTGCCACCCCTCCAAGCACTGCAATCGTGGTGTCTCAGTACTTTTTCTACACATATATATCAACCACAGTACAAAATGTACTATCAAATGTTCTGTGCTATGCAATGCACATCAATCTCTTAGCATGTAGAACTGCAATTATTGACCCATATCCCTAAAAGCACATATCTGCAATGCTAGGGAAGGAATCAGCATGGACCATATCCACAGGGACATAGGTGACATTTAACATATTTGACCCTTATCCATTTTGTTTTTGTCAAGGGTAGATCTTGCTTATTGAACTTGTGGACTTCTTGGATACTGACCCCACCGAACTGGATGAGGGATAACAGGGTATATATGTTGACTTATCCAAGGCCTTTGACACTATCCCCCATTTATGTGTCCTAGGGAAGCTCTCCCATGTGGGAATTAATCCATAAAGTAGTACAGGGATAGTCAGCTCACTCTCTGACATAACACACACTCTCAAAGTTGGGGACTGCACCTCCACCAGTAAAGAATTACCATTAGAATACCACAAGGATCTGTACTGGGCCCTCAACTATTTGCAAACTACTTCCCTGAAGTGCGGACAATGGTAGATGGCCTGTGATTTACCAAGTTTGCAGATGACCACTAACTGGATGCACTAATATGGAGTCTCTCAATGATGATAACATATTATGGAAGGGGCTGGCAGACACAAATGATTGGTGCCAAACTCACGGACCAAACCTTAATGCATACAATGGCTCATTGTCTCCTTTGGCAGTGAAGTGCCACTGCTAATTATGATATACATAGCACTCCTCTAAGCTCAAACACAGTGTTGTGAGACTTGGGAATACATGTTGATAGTAATCTACACTTTCATCACTATGTGTTCATAGTGGTGATACACACATTCTGCAATTGCGCACATCATACATATTTCCATCACATCTAAAACCAGAGTGGTCATGCCTCTGCTGTACTCTGCCCTTATCAGACCAGTAATTGAGTACAATGTTCCCTTTGGTCTGTACCTCACCAGACACCTGCAGTAATTGGAGAAAACATGGTTGCGCCTGGGAGACTAGAGCTTCCAAACATGACATACATGGAAAACCTGAAAGACCTAACAGTGTACTCAGTATCTTCCAGGTTGCTGAGAGGTGACCTATGCCTGCCCCACAGGGCAGTCTCAGACCCTGCCCTACTGGAAATGCTGCACATCTGCAAATCAAATGGGACAAGAATAACTTAGGTTCATAGGTTCATAGGTAGGTACTAGGCTATCGGTCCAAGGGCCTATGTAAGCCTAGCCAACAAGGTTCCCTGGCTTACGCCACCCAAGAAAGTTATTTTCCTGTGCCACTGTCGAGCAGAGACACAGAAGTGATCCCTGAAGTGTATTTCCTATTTCCCATCCACTCATTAAGATTTTTCTTGAAGAGTGCTAATGAAGAACTTTGCTTGACATAGATGGGTAGCCTGTTCCAGAGTATGAGAAGTCTCTGGGACAGGAATCTATCCCTCCAGCATGTCCTGTTTGTTGTGGTGACAAGGTTTAGGTCCCAAGAGCATGTAGCCTGGAGGGATTGGGATTTCTTTAGGTGTAGCATGTCCAACAGCTCTGGGTTTGACATAGCTTTATATGTTAGGCAGAGATCACCTCACAGTAGGTGATATGCTACGGAGTAAAGCTGCAGTTTTTTTTAGATGGTCAGTGTAGGGCATTTGTTTGAGGCCAGTAATCCTCTTTGTGAGGTACTTCTGTGGCCTTTCCAGCTGCTGCAGATGTCTTGTGAGGTACATTCCAAAAGGGGCGTTGTACTCTATAATGGGTCTAATGAGTGTCGAGTAGAGGGGAACAATGACCTCTTTTTCCCCGGATGAGAACCCTTTTATGATGAGGTGTGCCACGTAGAAGGACTTCCTGACTACTGTGGTGATGTGACTATCAAAGGAGAGACTACTGTCCACCTGGGTCCCAAGGTCTCTTATCACACATTTGGTGTTAAGTAGATTTCTGCCTCTATGGTAGTTCATGGGTACAAAGTTTTTACCAAAGGGATGACACTGCACTTTTTGGCATTGGGCTTGAGGCCATGGCTCTGACACTAGGCATCTCTCTCAGCGAGGCCCTTCTGTAGGATGTCCACATCATTTGGGGACTTGACTATGGCTCCTAGTTTGCAGTCATCTGTGAACTTCATTAGCCAGAGGCCTTCTGTGTTAGCCTGTACTTCAGAGAAGTAGATACCAAACAGGAGAGGTCCCAGGACTGAACCCTGTGATACTCCACTTGTCACTGGTTTGAGGTCAGATTTGGAGTCTGCAACTTTTACAGTGTGGGTTCTGTCAGTGAGCTGGTTAGCAACCCATCTTGTGACGTAGGGATTTATACCTAGTTTATTGAGTTTAGCTATTATTCCAGAATGGGGGATGGTGTTGAAAGCCTTGGCGAGGTCAAGATAAGCTGTGTGAACCACCTTACCCGCATCTACGGCTTTGGTGACTGCCTCAAAGAAGTCGATCGGGTTCAGGAGGCATGATCTGCCTTTCACAAACCAGAACTGGGTGGGATCCAGAGATTGGAGGTTACCAATGTCTTTGTTTATGAGTTCCATGATGATACATTCCATGGCCTTGCAGACCAGGCTCGTCAGGCTAATAGGGCAATTGTTCCCAGGATCAGTGGTGGCTCCCCCTTTGTGGAGTGGGACAACTGTTGCTGTGCGCCATTCAGTGGGCACAAAGCCTGATGCGAGGCTATTATTGAACATGGTACTTAAGTGGGGAGCCAGTTCATTCTGAAGTTCATGTAAAACGCTGCCTGGGATGTTGTCTGGTCCCATGGATGCTGTGTTTTTGGCTTTAGAGAGTGCAGCTTTTACCTGTGTAGTTGTGATTACAGGGACTCTGCATTCTTCCTGTATAGATATGGGCCCTTTAGGGGGTGAGGGGGTTAAAGTTAGCACTGAACCTATCTGCTAGGATGTTGGCAATATCAGTTGGTTCTGTAATTTTCATGCCGTTGTGCTGTAACTCAGAGCAGATCGGGTGTTGCCATCGGGATTTTTGACATAGCTATAGAATGCTTTGTGGTTGTCCTTAGAATTAGTGGCAATTTTGTTTTCGTAGCTAGCTTTGGGGGATCTTATAAGGGATCTCAGCTTCTTACTGAGGCTGACCAGGGAGCTCCTCCACTCATGGGATTTTACTCTCTTTTGCAACAATTTCTTCCTTCTGTTGTACAGTTTGTTTATGGCAGGGGACCACTAGATTGGCTTCATTTTTTTTGGAGGATAGTGTCTTGGTTCTGTTTGGGATAGCACGATCCATGCACTCGTGTAAGTGCTTACAAAGTGCATTTGTGTAGGATTCAGCAGTTGAAACTGCATTTTCCATCTGCATGGGTGTCATGAAGTTCATCACTTCTGTCTTAAGAAGCATGAAGTTGGCTTTGGAGAAATTTTTTACCATGGTTTCCTTAATGGAGCCTTGAACCAGGTCTCAGTCACTGCACAGATATTTATGTTCTCCATTTTAAGGAGTGCCTTGAGTGAGTGCATTTTGAGATTTAGACTTCTAGTATTGAGTAGTATTACCCTCAGTTTTTGCTTGCCTGTTCCTGTTATGGTGGTGAATTTGTCATTTGAACCTTGCCTAAAAAAAGCACTATAGGGGTGGCAAGAGCCTTAGCCAGTATCCGGAATCCCAGGGGCGACAGGTGCAGGCCATCTCTGGCAAAGCATCATGGTTTGTCGATAATGTCTTCCCAGGCAGACAAATACTGGATCCCCTTTGAATGACACCAGAAGATTAGCCAATTGTTGAAGTCAATCATTTTGTCCTTGTACTGCGGTATCATTCTGGGCGATGGCAGAATGCTACTCAGGGCTAGGGCATACCTGCATGAATCATGCCTGCCTTGGTCCATGTTTCTCAACCTAGCCTGTGATATAAACAGAACATGCTGGGGAGACAAATATATCCCCAGTGACTCACACTCCTCTGTAATGGAATCCCACTGCATGTGAATCAGTGCTCTTCAATTACTGTTCAAGCTCAAGTTTGACTACTGGTTGAGTGATTTTAAATCAGCTCTGGGGTGGCACCTATGTCCCTCATGGGCAGGGTTAGTTGGTGCTGCTCACAAAATTGCTCTTCTAACAATGACTATCCAACTGTGCTCATTATGGGTACCTTTTTTCACAGCTGGGCTTCTAAACACCATAGGCTCATTAGGCTAGTAGCCTCCTATGAACATATGAAGCTATGAGCCTACGCAGGTCTCCCAACATTTTTTCTTCCACATGGCCTGCTGATATCATCTACTATATGTTCACCTCCAGTAGTCGTGCTTGCGTAAAGTACAGAATTCAGTAGTCTTTATATTTAGATAAATATGGGATCTGTTTTTATTGTCGTTAACTGTGTGTGTGTGTGTCTAGCCAGAAGATCAGAAGGGTATATTCTGCAGTTACTGCTCCAATCCCATGCATTGACAGTATTTTGATTCTTGCAGATTTCATGTAGCCCGCCCAACATCTTGTCCCCAACATGGGCTGCTGATGTTATCTATCATAAGTTCACCTGCAGTCTTGTAAAAGTCAGACTTCTGTTGTGTACTTAGATAGGTAGGAGTTCTATTCTCACTGTAGACAATAGTTTTGTGTGTGTGTGTGTGTGTGTGTGTGTGTGTGTGTGTGTGTGTGTGTGTGTGTGTGTGTGTGTGTGTGCGTGTGTGTGTGTGTGTGTGTGTGTGTGTGTGTGTGTGTGTGTGTGTGTGTGTGTGTGTGTGTGTGTGTGTGAGCTGCTGCTTATTTACAGAGATCATTTTATACCACCATGTGGGACACTGCTGATGTCATCAGCTATATCAGATTTCTGGATATGCAGTACTCCTACCAGGGTAGGGACAAAAAGTGGCCTGGAGGCCAGGCAGAAGTCACATCATCCTATACAATAAAGATTACAGTAACATGGCTTTTAATCTATCCACATACATCATAGCATAGTTTGTAGACCCAGTGTTATCTTGTTGAGAAAGCCCTGTGGTCTCTCCAGCTGCTACATGTATCTGGTGAGGTACAATGAAAAAGAGAGCATTATACTCTATTAGTGTTATGATGAGGTTTGACTACAGTGCTGTCATACAGTCCTAAGATCTCAATACGATGGCATGACTTATGATGTGCACAACATAGGCTTTCAATACCAGTGTGTACAGTTGGTGGTCAAACTTCAGATTGCTATCTACATGTGTTCATCACTAGGTGTCTGCATAACAGGATAACAGGACTGTTGTCAATACTGTGATTAACATGGAATTCCACTTTTCAGATGAACAACATCACAAACACACACTTCTACATTTGTTTGTAGATTGTGTGCATTTGTCACCATTCAGTTGTGTGTGTTAGCTCCTCCTGTACTATGTTGTCACCATTGGTGGACTCAATGATTGCATACAATATGCAAGAATCAGCAAACTTAGTAAGCAAAAGGCCATATTCCTTAGCCTGAACTGTCAAGAAATAGAGTTCAAACATTGAAGGGCCAAGCTCAGATCCCTGGGGTTTGCCAATGATGACAGCTCTACTGGTACAGGCTGATTCACCAGCTTTCACATGATGTGTTCTGTCAGTGAGCCAATTGGTTACCCATCAACTGACATACGGGTTAATCCCAGGCTTGGAGGTTTCTCCATGATACCTGCATGGGGGATTGTGCCAAAACCCTAGGCCAGATTATGATAGGCAGTATGCACTGTCTTAACTTCATCTACACCTGTCACACAGAATCAATGGGCTGTGACAAAATCACAGATCACCTATGACGCGACTCAGCACATACACCTTCCTGATACAGTTGAATATACAGTTCAACACACCCTTCACATGGCCTATTTTCCCATATAAGGTGGCACATCAACATGCATCCACCTGAGTTGGGGGGACAGCACCTGATGAATGCATGTATAGAGACATCCTGACTACTCAACTGTGAGGTAGACCAACATGTCATCATGGACCTCTTCTAAATATACACTAGTAATATTCAAGGTGTGTGCAACAGACCTGTGTGAGTTGTAATGCTACATCAAGTCCGTTACATCTGATAGATGTCCTCAAAGAGGTCATCGAAGGCATGCATGATGACAACAGTATCATTTTGTGGAACTTGACCAGGTCAAGGCATATGATACAAATCTGCACTGAGCTATTCAATCAACACCATCATATGTGGCCATAAACAGCCAAATGGGTAGACCAATGTATGACATGCATGGTATTTCACTATGTTGAAATGTGTGATGTGACCTGTATCTCAGGTCCAGTGATCAGGTTGGTACATCAGCAGTGTCTGCTAGGCCCTTTCCTGCCCATTAGTTAAGTGATACATGACAGATGACATATACATGCTATGTCCAAACATCTGCCTGAAGGACTACAGACTGTGGGCAATCATTGACTCCAGCTGTGATATTAGTATAATACAGACAGTATCAACACATACCAAAAACTGCTGCCCAGCCATGACGACACCTGCATTGACAGGAAAAGTGGAGGAATTTGTTGAATCAGGGAACAAACACACCACCCAAGTATAATGTGGACATCACACCATATAATCAGACCAATAGGTATGTGACCCATGTCCTGGGGCAGATGGTAAGTGTTACATTTGCTGGCTTTTTTGCTGACTATGGTTCATTTATTTGTGCCGTGCAATGGTTCCGCGTGCATCTGCTTCTTGGTGAAGTGTTACATCCACCAGCATGTGGTCACAGTGCTGACTACTCCTTTGAATGTAACACAACTACTGGGTATGTGAAGGACATGCATGTCACAGGCCATAATACCTTCATGGTTCTCAGCCTTCATCACACCAATAACTGTGTACAATGCACCCTTCTTCGTGTACCTCCACATCTTCCAGTGATATGGATCTGAAGTGTACCACCTTTGTCACAGTGAGCTGTCACACAGCTTATTGGCCATACCTAGGTACTCTTTCTATGGAATTTACTGACTTTCTGATGGTGCAGAACACCAATCAAGTTGTTACACCAGATGCATGTGTGCTACCTGTTCTGCTTATGCACACACTACATACATAGGTGTCTGACAACATTAATGACATGTATATAATTCGTGATAGTGTGTGGATTGTACAATATATATATATATATATATATATATATATATATATATATATATATATATATAGATTCACTTTAGAAGCTTGAAATACTGAAATGTTGAAATTCAGTATTTCGAGCCCATAAAGTGGAATCCTGAAAAGAGCAAAAGCTCAGAATCACGAAATTCAAAAGCTCGAATACCGGAGGTTTGGAATTTTGCGCTTCTGAGGTTCCGCTATGGTTATGGATTCAGGTAAGTGTGTGTGTGTGTGTGTGTGTGTGTGTGTGTGTGTGTGTGTGTGTGTGTGTGTGTGTGTGTGTGTGTGTGTGTTAAGGGTATTGGGTAGGGGCTATGATGTGTGTTAGTGTGTTTTGTTGCTGTGATGTGTGTGTGCAAGCAGAATGTAGCTTGTGTGGTGGACTGTGTGTGTTTGTGTGTAGTGCGACCTTGGAGTTAGAATATTTAAGTAGGGGGTGTGGGGGGCAGGGGTGCTTTCCCCCTGCTTTTATGTAGTAGAGAGCTTGTGTTTGTGTGTGGGGAGGATGGTGTGTGTATGTGTGTGTACAGTATTAGCGCGAAATTCAAAATCTCCGGTGTGCGAGATTTTGAATTTGCTCTGAGTTTCTATGTTATAGAGATTCAACTTTATAGCTTTGAAATACTGAATTTCAACATTTCAGTATTTTGAAGCTATAAAGTTGAATCTGTAAAACATAGAAAACTCAAAACCGCGAAATTCAAAATCTCGCACACCGCAGATTTTGAATTTGCGCGATTACTGCACACACACACACACACACACACACACACACACACACACACACACACACACCATCCTCCCCACACACAAACACAAGTTCTCTAATACATAAAAGCAGAGGGGCAAGCACCCCTGCACCCCCCATGTGGAGGTCTGTGCCCCCCCCACACCCCCCACTTAAATATTCTAATTCCGAGGTCGCACTACACACAAACACACACACAACACCACCACACATGCTACATTCTGCTCGCACACACATCACAGCAACAAAACACACTAACACATACCACAGCCCCTACCCAAAACCCTTAACACAGACAAACACACACACTTACCTGAATCCATAACCACAGCAGAACCTCAGAAGCTCGAAATTCAAAACCTCCGGTATTCAACGTTTTGAATTCCACACTTCTGGGCTTTCGCTCTTTTCAGGATTCCACTTTATGGGCTTGAAATACTGAATTTTGGCATTTCAGTATTTCAAGCTTGTAAAGTGAATCCATATATATATATATATATATATATATATATATATATGTGTGTGTGTGTGTGTGTGTGTGTGTGTGTGTGTGTGTGTGTCATACACAGAAGGCAACTAGCTTGTATTACCCATACTTTCACATACAGGTATAGCAGTGTCCCTCCTAACACCTGCATATGTTACAGTGCCAGGACAGTGTGCATGGTTACCCTCGTAGAGTGTGGATGTATCATAATAGTTGTTCAAGTGTGTGATATTGTCCATTATTGTGGTTGGTTCTTGTACTGTTTTCCATGATCCTTTACCTGTGGACACATTGCTGGACACCTCTGCTGAGAATACACTCATATTCTGGCATATCAGTTTGCACAGATTCACAGCATGCACCCTACCCCAATTGTATGTCAGATCCCTGATAGATGTCTTCTGCACTATTCATGTAAGTATGCTTATCTCATACAGACATCCTCCCCATTGTTATGTCACCTTGTGTGACAGTGATAGACAACACATTTTCACTGTGCAGTCCCTACTGCTACTCTTATCTGCTGCACATTAAGTTGTTTCACCTGTCTTCTTTCCCTATGTGCATTCCTACAATTTATGTGTGTGTCCCTATTGAATACTCACACTTCCAGAGGGTTTGACATGGCAGTCCATGTACCATTACAGATCATTTATACAGCTTCAGTACAGAATGCCAGGAATGGGATATCACAATACTCTGCACTGTAGGTACACTGTCCTGCACTGTGTTTGGACCATATACTTCACAGTCATACCTCACAACTGTCCAGATATTTCCAGGATGTCCAAATGTTTTCCTTATCAAATTTGTGGCTTTCTGCCATATTACTAGGATGATCTCAGGACTGATGTGACTCAGTATTACATATATTTGAGTGCAGACCTCTCAACTGTCCTGATTTGTGCCGAATGTCCAGTTTTTGTCTCATACTTGTGATCTTTTCCTCATCACATTTTTGTTTTCTGGCAAACCATTGGCATGTCATTGCGGAGTGAAGTCAGAAGCTAATGACTGACATTTGAGTTTCAAACTTCATGCCCTTCAGAAAGTTCATGCTAATGTACAACCTATTATTATATCAGATTTCTAAGTTTGGAAGTGCAATATTAAAAATTTGTCCCTATTTTGGGCCTTTGTTTCCCCATTATGTATGCCTTTGTCCACATATCTTGCTCAAAGAGGATGTCAAGTATGTGAGTTGCATTCTACCATATTTCCATGTGACATCTATGGCAAATACATCCTGATTTCTGGTTAAATGTCCCAACATTATGTTGGCCTTTGTGAGATATGTTGCACTAAAAGATTCACAGCTATCTGTGAAGCCCTGGTGGTCATTGTTGCATTCCGCACAAATCCTCGGACTGTATGTGCTCTGCTTTAAACAGAATTGTATCCGTGCTCACTTACACAGTTTCCTGGCCGGTAACACTGTTGCCAGCCACAAAACCTAACTTATGCATGCCACACATTATTAATATGCATTGCACATTACCACTCACCTCCCACCACCTTGTAATCATTTAAACTCTGTGTAGGCTCTGGGCGAAGCCTACACAGAGTTTATTGAATCATGGGGTAGATTTTAAATGTAGAACAATAAAGTTTACATCAACAATACTAATTCTAACACTGCATATCTCAAGATATGCAAATTCTGTTGAATTCAGTGATCTAGTCAAAAATGGGAAATTATATTTAATCTGCTGTTTTTACTAGCATTTATATAGTCTACATTTAACAGTTTTACCAGATGTCCTGGGGAAAATGAGAAAAAGTGAGGCAATAAGCATAAATTCACAAAAGCAAAGCAGTGGCTGACTGGGCAGTTTAAATACATTTGTAACAGGTTGGTTGACTGGCCTGTGGGGTTAACTTGCATTAAAGCCACTTAGTCATTGGGACCAAGGAATACTACAAGAAATGAAGTGCATCATCCCTGCAGATAACAAACAGCTTGTCAGGAAGAAGGTTCTCCCTGCAGAAAACAAATTATAACCAAGACAAATGCATTGCTCCATACAATCATATCATGTGTTTGAGATGGGGAGGACAAGGTGAGAGAAACCACGTTGATGATATGCTGTTGACTGCACAATGGGAAACTTTTTATTTTTGCACACAGATGAGGGCATCCAGACAAAACATGCATGTCACTGATTCTCATATTCTAACTTTCCTTCTGTGCAGTCAGTCAGAACTAAGTATTTTAGACAAGATACAAGGTACAATGTACACCTTAATTTTGTCAAATGTTTCAGTGCAGTTTTATCTTGTTGTGGTGAAATTACATCACTTGGCACAATACCGTGTTGCAGTCAGCTATTTTGGCCTTTTTATTCTGTACAATTTCTGTGTGTCATTTACACCTATACCTCTAAAATGTACCTCATTCTGAACTTGAAGAACTTTTCCACAATTATCCATCAAAAATCCTTTTCCTCACTAAAATGGCTTGTCACACATTCAGCATTAAGATTCTGAAACCAAAATCCACAAGAAGTATTGTCTTCTGATGGGCAAAATAAGTTGATTGTCATGGAGCCAGGGGTGGGCCAGGCATAAGGGCAAGGGGTAACAGCAGAGGCATGCAGTCAGATGCATGGGAGGACAGGCAAAAGGACCAGTCCTACCAGAGACCCAAGTTGCCTCAGGTAAGGATGGAACATTTTATTTATGGAATCGGCAGTTGGTGTAGGCTCAGAGCTGCTAATATTAGGATATGTAGTGGAGTTACAGTTGGCAGCCAACACCTTGGTGTGGATAATAGGTGGTCATGACGTGATCAAGAGCTTGAAGGTTTTTTGTTTATTTGAGCATTGGTTAAGGTTTTATACATAGTGTGTTGCTAAGCAATTAGTCAAGAGCCTTCACTTCCACATGCAATCAAAAATATTTGAAGAGTAAAAGGGAGAAACCAGCACAGGTGAGAGGGCCTAGATAGAGCAACGTGATTGGTAGCAGCCTGGTATGTACCATGGTGCATGGTTATAGGAAACACAGCATTACATATAATAAAAATAGTATTTTATTTCTCTGATGAACTGAGAGAGTCAGTAAATCACCACCTATATAAATCAAAGTTGTGGGTTACATTGGGTTAAACAGCTAGGCTTATAAGGACCCTAGTGGTCTTACTCTAGTATACACCTAAGAAACTATGAGCCTATGATGCTATTTATGAGGTTGCTGTGCACATTAGAAACTTATATCGATAAATTTTCACAATTGGTGAGTAATGTTGCACATAGCTATCCTATTAAAATAGATAAAGTGATTGCTAATGTAAATATGAACTGGAAGACTTTTAATTTGTTAAAGTGCACAGGGCTGCTTACAGTTGCTGTGCTTCATGTGTTGTTGCATGTTAACATGTTTGTCTGCATTTGAGTGGGGGAGCCATGTAGTACAGCACTATTTGATTAGCAATTGGGATTAAGAAGGGTACTTGTTCAGTTATTGAAGGATAAGTACAGATTTCAAAATGGCAGCATCCCACCACCCCCTTTTTACTACAAGTGTGGAGAGAGATTTTGGAAGAAAAGTTTCAGAGTTAAGAGCTCAAAGATGAGATTTTAATGAGTGAGAGGCTTTTACTTAATGAAAGTCAAATGATATAAGCACAGTACACTTTGTGGATATAGGACTGAGTGAAGAAACTGAGTCATTTCATAAAGCATTTCATGCTGCCATGCATACATTCAGTAGAGCTGCTGCATAACATTGTATGGCATTGGTTTGTGCAGTGTTATACTTCTATGTTCATTTCAGTCTGTTTGCTGTGAATATGCTGATCAATTAAAATATACTGCCCAGTGGAGCACATCTGGTCTTAGGAAATCGGGAGTGTTTGGGCAGCGCAGGCAGAGGGAGTCATATGGCTCCTGTTAGTTAGACCATAATCTATGTTATGTATCGTGTTGTGTCTAATTGTTTAAGGTGTTATTTGGGAGAATATTACAGAGCAAAGACATGGGTTTGATTCCCTTAAGGTCTGATCTTTAGTACAACTTTTCTCGTACATTTTTTCAGTCAATTTAGTTCCCTGTCAGTTAGCTGATTATCATTTCAAGAAGATCAGTACAGGCATAGCTGACATCCATTTTAGATTACATGGTTGTCTCTGACTCTGCAGACTTGTTTTTCTTACTTGAAGTCCACTTATAAGAGTTTTATACTGCTTTACTAAATATGTGTTTGGTAGAGAATGACAACAGTAGCTTGTGTGGGCCCTATAGCATGGAACAGTAGTTTGTAAAAATCTCTTTTCTTTGATCTTGACAAGTAGCATTTTAAAAAATAAATAAATAAAAATAAGGGGAGGAACAAATATATAAAAAGGTTGAGGATTCATACAATTATGCAAATAGAGGAGTTGAAAAATGGGGTTATATTTCTACAGGGACACGGTGTGAAGGGTCAATGTCAGAGTACCAAAGATTGGAGTGGATGAAAGACAGACCTAGGAGGAGGGCAAAGTGGTCAATGTTTGGATAAGGTAATAAAAAAGTAAAAAGAAAAAGGGGAGGCAATGGGGGGGCTAAGAAGACAATGACAAGGAAAGTATGTCTAAGAAGGATGTAGCTTATAGTAAGAGCTTGTGCTATCTCCTTTGTAGATGCCCTGGACTGAAGAGTACCATGAGAGGTGGAATGTGTTGGGGCAAGTCAATTCTTTGCTGGGTGAAATGTCCAGGGATGAAGAAGAGGGCCCATTTTAAGGACCGAGTGGGCAACTGAGGTTGAAAAGAGGATGTAGATGTCTCCTGTGGAGAAACACAGTAGTTGCCAAATCACAAAGAAGAAGAAGAAGCACGGCTGCCATGACTTGGAGACCAAAGTAAGGGTAGCAGAATATGACTCCTGTCACCTAGATCTGTAAAGTGAGCCTACAGTAATTAATTATAGGAACATATCGAGGGTGAAGGTGGATAGATTCTGGATCAAGCAAACTGGAGAGATTATTTCAGTGGCATTCTAGCCACCCTCCCAAGAGAAGGATGGGCTTCCCTACAGGAATGTTTGGGGCAGGCACACTTGGGGCAGGATGTGAACAGAGGGACCCAAACATGGGGGGAGGGGGGTGGAGATGGGCTGCTGATGTGGATGGGACAGGTTATCATGTGTTACCATTCTGGACATCTTCAGGATTTTTTAATGCAGAGCATTTAAGAACCTCAGAGGAGAGGGGATGAAATAACAGACAGACTTCACCTAGTCAAGGCCAGAGAATGTTAGTACCTGAGAGCACACATCTTACAGCTGGTTAAGTAAAAGATTTGCAGAGGTGATGATGTTAACATATTCAATTTGACTGCTGTAACTAAAGTACAAAGAATCTTCGACTTCAAGGTGCAGAGCAGAAAGGATTTAGCAGATCCTCTTGCAGCTCTAAGAAAAATCAAGCACCCTAAGGGGAGAGTGAGGAACTGAGAAAATTGGGTCATGAGCTTCATGTGCCTCACAGCCATAACTTTGAAGAAAGATCCACAGCAGGGCCTCCCTATGATTCTTAACTTTATGACCCTAAGGGAGTTACTGAAGTTTAGAGGATGAATTCCCTGGTTGTGGTAAGAAAATAAGTTCTACATTACCTCAAAGCAGCAGGCAAGACATTATGGTGAGAGCTTAATTATATTAATACATGGCTTGGTAACATGGATAAGCCATTAATTACAGAACAATAAGCGAGGCAGACTACCAAGAGCTGCTGAGCCTTTAATGTCAACAAGTACCATTGGGCAGCTTTTTGGATCTTGTATCAATGCTTGCACTAAGGGATAGCCCACCTGAGTTAGCATTGTGGAGTCATACAGGAGAGTGCTGCCTTAGCTGGTGGCCAAGACAGGCATATCCCCTTTCCATAAACAGAGAGGCAAGCCCAGTGGTAGAGGTGCTGGCAGTAGGAGCAGGAGACTTGGAGAGGCAGGCGTATAGGCCAGGGTGCAATTCCCCAGTCAGAGTTAAGATCCTTCAGCAAATGAAGTCTGGCTACACAGGCAAGGAAGTGGCCAGAAAACTGATAGAGAGCCTTGGCAGTAGTTTCAGGATCAATGCACAGTTAAACCCTTCAAATGATTACTGCAATAACTTAACTTTGGTGAAAGCTAGGAACAAGTTGCTGTTAAACATATTACAAAAAGTGCTGTGCCAAGTGGCTGGCCAATTTGTCAGACTATTATTTGTCAGGTATAGGTTTTTGCCACTTGGGATGGTTTCCAAGAAGAAGTTAGGAAAGCTCTGATTGATACACCATATTTCTTTTCCTGATGATTAAATCTGTCAATCAGTCCATAGCTAGAGAAGAGGTTAAAGGTTACTATGCATCTCCAGACAACAAAACAGCCATACTCAGAGATAATGGATTAATGTGGCTGGTTAAGCTGGACACCTTTCACTTACTGCCTATACACCCAAGAGACTGTCACTTGTTGAGGATGAAATTGCAGAGCAAGTACTACTTTAACAAGCAATTCCAATGGGCTGTGCAGTAGCATGCACTACCTTTGAGAATTTTGTGAACGTTGATTATGATTTTTTTAATCTTGGGGCCAGACAAGGAATCCACCTCAGGAGTGGTGAGAAGGTTTAAGGAAGTATGTGAAATGCTGTGGGTCCCCTTGTCCCCAGAGAAGGAAGAAGTTCCATCAAAGTCCATAACTTTCCTAGACTTGCAGATCAACATGGCATCCTGTGTGATATGGTTTGGCCACTCAAAGACAAGCTGCAATGGCTAAAGGGCAGGAATGAGGTGGTGAAGAGGAGCAACAAAGCAAGGTTGAGGAAGATTATGGAACTTGTGGGCTTGCTTATTTTTACTTGCTGAGTAGTCGCACCTGGCCATACATTCACCAGGTCAAGGCAAAATCTTTATATGAGTTAAGCAGAAGCACCACTAAGTCAGAATGATCAAAGAAATGAGAGCAAATCTAAATGCATGAATAGAATTCCTGAAAGATTTCATCAGGGTCATACACTGGCAGGAGAACTGGACAAGCAATGTTGAGCTCAAGTTGTACATGGATACAGCAGGGTTAATGGCAATTAGAGGGTCTTTCACCTGACAATGGTTCTCATCTCCTTGGCCTGTTATATGAGAGACATAAGTGAGGAAGGATATAACATTTTAGGAACGTATGTCCATTTGGGGTGCACTGGTTGTGTAGAAAGAAAATTTAAGAAACTGTAGGATTATGTTCCACACAGATGACCAGGCAAAATTAGTAGCCTGTCTTCAAAGTGTGCTAGGGAAAACAGGTTACGCAGTGTAATTAGAAGGCTAGTTTTGCATATGTTATGATATGATGTCTTTTGCTGCAGTGTATATACCAGTTATGAGGAATGACGTTGCTAATTCTTTTTCTTAGCAGCAGCAGCTGAACAGATTCAGAGCTCTAGTTCTGGGGGCAGCCTTCACAAGGGGATGCATATCAGACATGGTCTGGAATGTTGGACAAGAACAACTGGTGAGGAAGATGAGGGCACCTAACACCAGGGTAGCTAACCCCAGAGCACTGTGGATGTTTCTGGCTTTCATGAAGACCCTACCAGAGGGCAAAGTGAAATGGTCACTGCACTTAACACAAACATTTTTAACACAGGAGTGGTAACGTGTGGTTGCTGTGGTGACGGCTATCAGCTGGATCAGGGTCCACAATTAAATAAAAGACTGGATGATGGCTAGAATGCTCAGGCAATGGAGAAGAATTAAGGGGAAAGTAGAGATGTAAGGAAGCCACTATGGATATGGTTGCTGCCTCTGCTAAATAAAGAGACTGAAGGCAACTGTGAATAGCTGTCACAATTGTATGGTTTGTGCCAGACTCTTTTTCATGATGTACTATAGGGCCAATAGGGAAGGGGACCTATTGCAGTGGGGATCAGTGATTTTGCAGAATAAAAGCCTAAGGTAAAGAGACCAAGTGGACTGGGGTTGAGGTCCACATCTGGCTTCATTCCTCAAAACATGATCAGGATGGGGGGGGGGGCTCAGCAAGTGTTTATTCAGAAAACTAAAGAAAAGGAATTCTGTAGAGTGGCATGACTAGCTGTCTGTATTCCATTGGATTTCCATCAACAGAAGGTCTGATGAGCTTGTTTTTAAGATGGTGGAAGATAGACCTATCACAGTGAGGCAGGGAGAGATCATGCTAATGTAACTTTAACTAATCAGGGATTGGAGGCAGCTTACTACTCCTGCCACTGGTGTGGTCAGGCTAGGGAGAACAAATACTATTGAGTCAAACTGTTGTACTAACAACACATTTTGTAATTATGAAACAATATAGGTAAGTTTCCTTCAGGACAGGTAATTCCATGGATTTGGGGGAGGCTGATGCCTTGTAAAAGTCAACAAAAGAGTGGGACAGTGGAGGTCAAAGGCCTTTCTGACTTATGAAAGATAAAAAATAAAGAGCATAGCTAGTTGAAATGTTTAGATCAATGTAAATAAAAACAAATAATATAACAACATTAAAAAGCTCATAAAAGATAATATACGGTAATTTGCTATGGCTGTTATGTAACTCAAAAACAGTTTGTATCAATTGTTCACTGATGAATCTCAACTACATTTTAACCATGTTTAGTATATGTCACCATATTTTAAAATTGTACTATGCTCTACAGCTGTTTTACATCTGTTTTCTTCTTGTCTTGCGTCCTTAACTGGACTAATGTCAATATTTAAATGCTATGTTTTTTTTTAACTGTATAATGCAAATAATAATGTGGAGCTTTTCTCCCCAGGCCTCCACTGAAAACGGACCTGTGTCCAGTCGGACTCTCCCGGTCAACAAATGTAAATAAATAAATAAATAAATAAATGTCTTGAGGTGTAAAGCTTGCATGCTAAACTTTGGCTAAATAATAATTTTCTGAACTATTGTTGGGTTCAAGCATGCATTCTTATCTGTGTTGTTTCTTTGCTACACGTACACAGTGGATTTTCATAGCTGGGACCTTGCATTTGGATTGGGTGGTGAAGAGAGTGGTGGGCCACCTCAAGGGCCCACCTAGAGCTAAATAAAGCAAGGTGGAAAATGTATTGGTGCACATGCTGTGGCATATCCTGGGATCAGTTGCTTCCAAACACCTACACAAATCTGGGCAACCAGCAGGGGTGTTGTGCCACCTGGCTGAGTGGCAATGTTTTGGGGATATTTGAAAAAGAACATGATACTGAGGTTGACTTGTTGAAACCTTAGAGTATTTGTGGAGGGAGGATACACATCATCTGGCCATAAATGCTAAGCAAAATAGTTTGGAGACAGGCCATTTGCAGTGTAGCAATACAAAGGACAAAAAATTGTGCTGTTAATGCTAAAACATGAGGACTTTGAGGGCAAAGAACTTGCATGGTTTCAGCTAGAAAGGGTTACCTTGTCAGAATTCAGACTTGATTTGTTCAGTTTACACTCAGCTCTCCTACTCAAGGAGGTTTGTGCAAAGGTGGTTCCCAAAAGATGGTGAGGAGGCATGCAGCCATAACAGGCAGGCTGCCTGGTGGGTCAGCATTTTGGAGACAGAAGGGGATGTTCCTCCCCTTGTCTTGCCATGGGTATTTATTCCTTGTCTCCCATAGAGAAAGTAGGCAAAATCTAGGTGAGCTGGAGGTACAAATCACTAGAACACAAGATTGGTGTCTATAAGAGCACACCAATAGTTTTGGCACTCTGACAGCATGCAGGCCAGGGTGTACAGTATCCACATGACCTGGTTGCCTGTCGCTTCCAGGTTACAGGCAGGTTCAAAGTCATGATAAAGGAGAGATACAGAAAGTAGCCAGAGGACCAAGTCCTAGGAAGTGCATAGGTAGGATAACTCCAGAACATGGATATTGCTATTGTTAAGATGATTATTGTACTGATATTGCTGGTGTTGGGACAATGATCATAATACTAGCTGATTAGTCACCTAACCTGTGGTTAATGTCAATAAAGCTGGTTCTCAATTGCCAAGCAGATGTAGTCAAGTTAGGAGGACAAATAATATTGAATCATACTGTTGTATTAAAAATAGAGATGGTAATTATGAAACAGTATAGCTAAGTTTCCTTGTTAAAGTCATTAGCAGCTGTTACACATTTTGCCTTATTGTTACTTATTTTGAGAAATATTCTTCTATGTTGGGGAGACTAAAGGTTATGGTAGAGCTATGGAATTATGTCTGACATACGGTACAGCCATGTTGCAAGTCAGATTCAGAAGTTATCAGGGGATGAACTATTCTGGATTAAGCAGTGTAGGACTTACTTTGTGTGAAGAGTCATGGCAGAAGATGTATTTATTTCCTTTTCCTTAATCAGAAAGTTTGACTGGGTATAGTCCATTTTCAACATAAACATCAAGGAAAGTCTTAAGTACAATTCATTAAATACACCTTGTACATATATCAAATATGTCCACAGATAAAATATGCATACTATTAATTTTCTTACAAGCACGTTAAGGTAAATTTCTCAGGCAGTAATTAGAAATCCATACACTAATAACAGTAATATAGTACAAAATTAAATATGCTTCAGTATCGGGTTTGTAAATGGGATCCATATACATATATATATATATATATATATATATATATATATATATATATATATATACATACACACACATACACCCTAAAGTTTCTATGGAAGGTGTAGAAGAAAGAAGAAAAGAAATGACCCTGTCATAAAAACTATTATAATAATTTCATGGTGCCCCAATTGTTATTCTTTGTCTCACTCACTCCAGCTGCTGTTTCCTCCCTCACCACTGTGAGCAATTCATAACATGAGTGGTCTTGTGGGAAACCACATGACTGTGAAGACACTGAGCTGTACATCAGCATGTCTTAGTACTTTTTGCATGTTAACTTACTTGGTGTTAGGGCATGTAATGAAGGCCATCTGTGTAAGTAATTTTTGTTGACAAGGTAAATTTAAATGGAGACTATTTTGGGACTCATTTAAGAGTTTTAGAAAGTTCTGGCTCAGATTTGTATAAATTATGGCCATGGCTACAATAACGTATGTAGGGCTAGCCCAAAATGTGTTTTATTATTAAACTGAATATTTTGTTATATTAATGTGAAGTAAGAAGTTAAGGTTGCAAAATTAATCAAATGTGTTGTGATTATTCCACTGATACTGAAGCTTTGCTGCAGATCTTCATTTAACATCTGTGGCTTGCAGCTATTGATTGTTTTAAGTCTTGGATTTGTGATTTTAATGAGATATGAAACAGCGTTTATCTTATACTTTTTTTGTTACTTGTTTCATTCGTTAACATGGAGATATTATATTTTTCTGCAGTGTGTGCTTGCTTAGTTTTGGCTTTATAGACATTGACTGGGTTCCAGAAAGGGTCACCATCAGGAGGAAGCCTTAACATGTCGACTTTCCCACTTGCAGTAAGCCTTTCTGATTCTTTGACCACCTTACTGATTACATTTCCTCTAGTGCACTCAGAACAGATGGTCCCACAGGCAGAGCTGCATGATAAGGTGGCATTCCAAGGGAACAGCTAATACTAATTAGCCATATAGTCTTCCCCAGATGTGCCAGTGTCCCCTACTTTACACTGCCAAACAATTCATAGAATCACTTGGCAGGATAAGCTTTCTGTTAGAAGAAGGAGTGATAACCAGAAAAGCACAATGGTCACCCATTCACTCCTACTGGAGTACTCACAGTACGGGTAAGTTCAGCAAAGACATGAGGGCAAGGAAGTGTGTTTGGATGTGTCTGTGTGTCTGAATTGCTGTGTGTGTGTGCGTGTGTGTGTGTGTGTGTGTGTGTGTGTGTGTGTGTGTGTGTGTGTGTGCGTGTGTGCATGTGTGTGTGTGTGTGTGTGTGCACACGCTTGCATGTGCACCCGCATGTGTTTGTTTCTATGTCTGAATTGTCTGTGTATGTGAGCGAGCGCAGAGATGGTGCCTTTGCCAATGAGATACATGGGCCACTAAGGAGACCACTACCATTGCTAGATCTGGCAGTGGTAGGGTTGGCAAATGGGTCCAAAGACATTTATTTATTTATATATATATATATATATATATATATATATATATATATATATATATATATATATATTTATTTATTTATGTATTGCATTTGTTGATTTGTTGACCAGGAAATTCTGACTGGGGAAAGAATCCCCTTTTCAGTGGAGGTCTGGGGAGAAAAGACAGGCCTCTGCTGAAAAAGAGCTTTTGCCCATTTGGACTATCCATGTTAACAAAAAGCTCCAAATTATACATATTAAAAATTATTCATAGTGTAGGGAAAAAAAACAGCATTTTACAAGTGTATACATATTCTGCTGAATAAAGGCATTTTGTAAATGTTTATACATTGCATAGAAAAAGTCATTTGATAGTATTTTGAAAAGTTTGTATCGTAATGGAGTCATTGAAGCTAGTACAATACACAGATTATTGTTTTGAACAAAGGAAGACGATGAGCGTAAGTCAATATACACATATAATGTCACTGGATCAGTAGCGTTGTGTACTTCAGTAAACAGTTTCATAATAAGACATAAAATAGACAAAGGTGGATAAAAGCCGCACCCTTTTATGCCATAGTTTTGTTTGTTTATTAATTGTAGTTATTAGCTGGTTTGGTAAACTTAATACTGATTGAAGGAGAAGGACTAGATTGAAGAGAAAAGAAGACTCTATACGCCAATATAAGAAAGATGAAGTGAATTGGAACGTAGGGGGTTAGTAGTCAGTTATGCTGAGTGGGAGAGAGTATAGAGAAGAGGAATTGTGGGAAAGAGATGAGAAGGAAGTAGATGAAAGGCAGGAAGAAGTGTGGAATTATACTTTAGTCTAGGGTTACTTATCCAAGGTTAGTTCAGGGGCAGAGATTCAGCAGGACTGGCATTAGCTTGTCTAAAATGTGTGGGATGCTGTTCTGCTTTTAATGAGATAGGTATGCTGTTCCATGCTTTGGTGACATAGTTTGAGAAAAGACCGTCATCAACTGTACTGTTGGATTTAGTAACATGGAGGAGCAGCATTTGGGTTGAGCAAAATCATCTACTTGGTTTGCATGGCTGCATTAGAGTTGACAGAGATGGACTGTTTGTTGATGTATAGATGAGATTAGGAGTAGTTGCAAGCTGGGAGTAAGGTAATAAGTGGGATAGTTTGAGCCAGCTTAGTTCTTTGAGTGCCGAGCAGTGGTGGGAATTTTGTAGGTGATTTCTTGTAAACTTTGCTATTTTATGATAGCACTGTTCAAGTTTTGAGAGGTGATGATGGGAGGTGGCTATAATGGTTAAGGTGTTTACCTTACAAATACAAGGTACATGATTTGATTCCCACTTTGGGTAAGTGGCTAGGCTTAAAATGGCCAACAAAAGCAGTTAGCCTAGTACTAACCTATGAGAAACTTATAAGTTGGTAAAAATTAGGGACTGCGTAGAGAGGTGTTGGGTGTACTAGAATGTTTTCTTGATTGGACAGCAAGGAAATGTTTGACTCTCTATAGGGAACTCAATCACTGGTGAGTTTTTGTTCCTGTATGTTGGATGTGGTAGTCAAATTTTAAGCTATTGTCAATATAGAAGCCAATAGCAGTGTAGTGTCTGGGACAATTTTAATTTTAGTGTTATTTGCTGAGAGAATATCAAAAGATGGTTTCTGAGCTGAGAGGTGTCTTGAGGTGAAGAGAATAAGTTTGCTTTTTTGGGGTTAAGAAGAAGTTGTGAGTTAGTTAACCAGGCTTCAATGGAACAAAAGAATTTGTTTTTCTGTTTTGTATTGTATTGTACTCTACTGTCTCCGCAGTGGTGGTGCTGCGGTAGCATTGTCGCCTCACAGTAATACGCTGTCCAGTTCAATTCTCAGCTAGAGCATGTTCTGCGTGGAGACATGCATGAATGGGCGTACCGTCATTGAAGGTTGTGCCTCAGGGCTGGTAACTCGACACGTAAAAATCAACTACCAATCATTAGCGGACGGGAGTTCCTCTGTGGCGACCCCTAACCGGGAAAAGCCGAAAGACACAACAACATTGTATTGTACTCTACTGTCTTCTGAATTGAATTTTATTATGTTTTTTGTATTGTACTTTACTGTTTTCTATATTATGAATGTTGGAGCTTTTCTCCCTGGGCCTCCACTGAAAATGGGCAATTAGCCCAGTTGGGCTATCCTGGTAAACAAATGTTAAATAAATAAATAAATAAATTTGTTGCAGGTCATTGTGGTTTTGGGGTTACATGTGAGGGGAGAGTCACTGGCATACTGAATTATTGTGGCTGATTTGGAGGCATCTGGGAGGTTATTAATAACGATGTTGAAACGAATGGGACCAAGAATGGACCCTCAGGGGACCAGTGTGGAGACTGACAGGAAAGGAGAAAAGTTTTTGTGGCATGTGATATGTTAGCAAGACAGCTGTTAAACCATGCATTAGAGGTTTCATCAAATCCTAGAGTTGAGAGATTTTGTAGAAGAATGGGGTGTGAGATTATGTTAAAGGTTTTGGGAAGTTTTAGAAAGAAGGCAGATACCAGCCTCCTTCATTCCTATGAGTACTTACAATATTGGTGAAATGTAGAAGGGCTATAGTAGAAGTATTATGATGGGGCAGAAATCATGTTGGGAGGGGTAGAGGAGGTTATTTTTGACAAGGTTTGGGAGAGCTGGACTTGAATGCATTTTTCAGGAATTTTAGATAAGAGGCACAGGATAACAACTGGGAAGTAGGTACTATGTTCAGTGGTATTTCTTCCTTTATGTAGTGGTAAGATACAATTTTTCCATAGTGCTTGGACATATGCTTCTTAAAAGAGTAGTTTATGACTATGAGAATGGGATAGGCTTTCCATTTGTAGATGTTGGCTGGGAGGCTGTTAGTTGCTAGGGTAGTGGGATTTCGTTTGAGTAGATGTTTTTAATGGTTGAGGTGGGAACTAGTGATGAGAAGGGGCAAAGTCACATGTGTTGTTGGGGATGGAGGGGCTGGTAGGAGGGTGTGGTGTTAGATTAGGGATGTGACTGATTTTTTTAAGTGTGCATTAAAAATAGTGGCAGATATAAAAATGGATCTTCATCGATCACCTTACTTTAGACAATAATCAGGTTGTGCGAGCTGATGGCTGATTGCACATTTTGTAGCTAGACAAAGACTAGCAAATTATTTTTTATTTGATTTGTTGAATAAAATCTTCATTTACATTCCAAACATAGTCAATGCATATATACAAACGTATGTAATAATTCAAATACTAGCTCACAACAGTTTTGGTAGTTTAAAATAGCATCATATGAAAATACAATATTTAGCACAACTGTTTATATGGTTTCTCCCTTTTAATTTCTCCAAGTATTTTGGGTTTCTAATACCATGACAGGAATGGACCCCATTCCTAAGTCAAAATATGATTAAAGTTCATGAAATTAGTATTTGATGTTAGCCAGAAGTGCTCTTTGCAGCACCTGGAATATGCCTAGTAATGACATGGAGTTACATGTATCAGTAACATATCTAAGTTGATTGTAAATTCTGTTTTAGAAGACCCGTTGCTCCTACTGCTATTGGGACTGTCTGGGCATCCTTCTTCCACATTGCCCTCATTTTTGCCTGCAAATCCTGGTATTTTATGACTTTCTGTCTCTCTGTACGTAAGACACTATAGTCAGTGGGTGTAGCAATTTCGATGATCAATGCTACATTTGTCTTCTTTTGCTGGACAACTATATCTTTTTTTTTTTTTTTTTTTGCATCTATTTTTTGAACTGTTGGTAATGGGTGATCCCATGTGATATAAACGTCATCATTTTCTATAATGCTTAGTGGTTCATGTTTCCAGTGTTTTTCAGCTACTTCAATATTATAATGTTTGCACAATCCTCAGTGTAACAGTCTTGCCACATTATTATGCCTTTCATTATACAGTCCTTCTGCCATTAATATATCACAACTAGTAACAAGGTGTGCAACTGCTTCCAATTCTGTTTTACAAAACCCACATTTGTTTGTTTCTCCTACATGTTTAACAGACTTTGTAAACCAACGTGTATGTAGTCCACTACCTTGGGCCACCAATATTAACCTTTTCTCTTTTGGTTTAAATTCACCTCTCCTTAACCATTTCTGCATTCAGTACTGATCAATATGAGGTTGTTCCAAGAGTTTTCTATACTTGCAATCATTTTTATACATTTTCCACATTTCTTGCCTTCTCATCTGATCCTTCAGCTTATATTCTTTCTTTTGTTTTTTGGCACATTCAGTTTCTGCCTGATTTTTATGTACTTCTGGTTTGATTTCTATTCCCACTTGAACCCAATATGTTTTTGCTAGACTAAGAAGGGAAGTCATCTTAGACTTATTCTCCTCATGTTTCAAAACGTTCACTACATTTGGGTTCTTGTGAGGTGAGCAGATATGTATGCAATCCCATGATTGCAGATCTATATATGCAATCAGTTTCAAGGAGGACTATACCTCCTTCAGAATGGTGAATATATAGTCTTAGTATACACAGGTTTTTATAAATCATTTGATGAGCATGAAGCATCCTTCTTGTTTTCCTGTCCAACTTATCAAACACCTTTTAAGGCCAGTCAATTACTCCAAAACTGTAAGTTAGGGCAGGAACAGCAAATTGGTTTACATTATTGGACTTTGTTCCTAGGTGCCAATGCTGTTTTCAATATTAATTTTAATCTTCTAAATTATTCCTTACTAAGTTTTATTCATATTTGTTTATGTTTTATTGTTGATCCTTCATCAGTTCGCAAATATTTATAAACCCTGCTTGCTCAAGTTCCTTTATATCACATTTATGTCCCAAACTGATGTCTTCTTAGTGCTGCAGCTTTTCTGCTTTTGCATATTTATCAAGACCAAATTGACATTCTTATATCATCTGAAAAAGATTTGACCACTTGCAGTTATACTTTCAGTTCCCCATCTGATGAACTATACAGTTTTAAATCATCTACAAAAAGAAGATAAGGAGTCTTTACACTTGGTTGCTTCTTGGGAGCTAAACTGTACCATGACCTCATCTGTTAAATAGACAGTTTAATGGGCAAAGGGCAAAACAAAAAGGCAGTAGTAACAAAGAGTCTGCCTGGAATACCCCCTTTGAATTTGTATTCCTGGAGTAATCATTTTTCCTTTATAATGGCTTAACTACAAAGTGAATTGCTACTGTTTCGTGGTTGTTGTAATGTAATCAATCAGTGTAAGGTGTATCTTATACATTTTTAAGCACTCTTTTATCCATGTATATGTGACACTGTCAAATGCTTTTTTTATAGTCTATCCATGCCAACCTTAGATTCTTCCCCTTTTTACAGTTTTCCATTATAATTTTATTTAACAGCAAATGATACTTTGTTCCATATGACCTTATTTTGTTACCCTTTTGTTCTATTGCCACAACTGAGTTTTCTTTTAAGTGACTATAAACTTTGTTGGCATCAGTTCTGGTGTATATTTTATACATCGTCAAAAGGCAGGTTATTATCCTATAGTTTTTAGGATACCTTGCAGGCTCATTCTTAAGTAGGAGTATTGTCTTTCCTGTTGTTAATCAGACAGGTGTCTATTCGGCATGAACATATAAATAGTTCTTAGTTATGGTTAAATATTCATGTAAAAATGTTAATACTTTTAGCCAGAAGTTAGCTACTACATCTGGGCCTAGGGTTTTCCAATTAGGGACTTTTCTTAGCTTTATTTCAGTCTCTGTAGCTGTTACTTCATTCTATTTCAAATCCTGTACATTTGAACTTCTTATTTTCTTTTACTTCTTCTATCCATTTAGCATCCTTGTTATGTTCCACAGGATCTTTATAGATATTTCTCCAAAATGTAGCTATTTCTTCTTTTTTTTTTTTTGGTGATGTTTCAAATCTGTTTCCCTTGTTTCCCAGTTCTCTATAAAATGTTTTTGGGTCATCAGTGAATTGCTTATTTTGTACTTTTCGTCTATATTTATCTGCATACTTTCTAAGTGTTTCTGCTTGTGCTGATAAATCTTAGTTTATTATTTGCGATAGTGCACGATAGATCCTGATCTGTTCTAATACAGGGCATTGCTTTTATCATGTCTGTCTTTCTGAGTATTTTTGTTCATCTCTTCCCTCTTCTATAATATTATAACAGTGACATCTCTTGTCTTAATTGCTTTATAGTTTTCTCTGTTCAATACTTCCATGATGGCGTTTGATTTCTCCCCTTTCTTTCCCTTACTGCCCTGTATTTTTGTGGTAAGGCTTTGTTGTTATTAATTTAGCTGCACAGTAATATACCCTATGTACTTCTGTTACATTGCATGAATGTCTATGAACAGTTCTAATTACTGTGTTCATTTGTTCAATCAAACTTCTAACTTTTTGGGTTTTATTGACTTTCAGGAGTTTATTTCTTTCACCGATCTTAATATATCTGTCCATCTCTACTAAATCATAGGTTCATAGGTGTTTACTAGGCTAATGACCACAAAGGCCTTTTTAAGCCTAGCCATGCATCCCAAATCTCTAACAAGTTCTGGTACCCTGGATAAGTGTAAGCAGAGGCTTGGGAGATGAAACATTTACAAGCTAGTGCCCGGGAGATGAACCCTGTACAGATTGCCTGTGTCCATTAGAAACATAGCCGCCAAACCAGGGATGAATGTCCTGTTCCCCATCCAATTGTCCAAGTTGCACTTGGACAATTGGGTTAAGGAGGAACTCTGCTTCACATGGATGGGGAGCCTGTTCAAGAGACAGGGCAATCTCTGGGATACACACCTGTCTCTCCAGGAGGTCCTATTTATATCACAGGCAAGGTTCAAGTCCTTAGAATGGGTTATTCTGGTGCTGTTTGTTTTGTGGATATGCAGGAGGTCCATCAGAGTGAGGTCTGACAATGCCCTGTATGTCAGGCATAGATCTCCCCTCAAAAGCCTGTAGGAGACAGAATACAGAGATAGAGCCTTGAGGCAGTCTGCATAGGACATTTTACTTCAGCCTTGCATTCTTTTAGTGAGGAACCTCTGTGGATGTTCCACTTGTTGGATATGCCTGGTTAGGTACATACCAAAGGGGGTATTGTATTCAATGATAGGTCTGATGAATGCCGAATACAGTAGAACAATGACTTCCTTGGACTTAGATGCCATACCTTTGTTAATAAGTTGCACAACATTGAATGATTTCCTCACTACTCTAGACACATGATGGTCAAAGGCTAGACTACTATCTATGTGTGTCCCTAAGTCCCTGACTACTGGGTCAACTCTAAGGAGTGTGTTGTCAATATGATAGTTACCAGGTGTGGATGACTTCTCAAAGGATACTATTATGTATTTCTTGGCATTTCGTTTTAGTCCATGGTTCTGACACCAGTTGTTTGTCTGTGTCAGCCCTCCTGGAGAACATTTGTGTCAGTGTGGGATTCAATGACAGCTCCTAATTTGGAATAATCTGCAAATTTAGTCAGCCAGAGACCACTGACATTCGCCTTCACTTCAGAGAAGTAAATGCCAAAAAGGAGCGGTCCAAGGACTGACCCCTGAGGGACTCCACTTGTGAGTGGCCTCTTTATGGAGGTGGACTCCCCAATTCTAACTTCCTGTGTCCTGTCTGTGAGTCAGTTGGCTATCCACCGGGTGACATACAAGTTTGTACCTAACCTCTTGGGTTGGTCACAATGCCTGAGTGCACTATTGTGTTGAATGCCTTAGCCAGGTCAAGGTAGGCAGTGTTAACCATTTTGCCCTCATCTATTGCTTTAGTGGCCTTCTCAAGGAAGTCCACCAAGTTGAGTAGGCATGATCTTCCCCTGACGAAACCAAACTGGGTTGGGTCCAGTGTCTGGAGGTTTATTATATCACTATTGATCATTTCCATAATTCTTTCCATAGCTTTACATATAAGACTAGTGAGACTTATGGGTCTGTAGATGGCCCACTTTTGTGCAGAGGGATGACTGTTGCTGTTCTCCATTCATGAGGCACAAATCCTGTTTGGAGGATATAGTTAAATAGCAATTCCAGGGGCCCTGGTAGGTCATGTTTCATGTTATTTAGAAGGCATCCTAGGATATTTTCTCGGCCCATTGATGTAGTGTTCTTAGCCTTAGAGAGAGCATTAAGGACCTGTTCCCTAGTGATAGCAGGGAGCGTTATATTTTATGGAATTTCCTGAGGGAAGGTTGATGGGGAGAGAGGGGTAAAGATGGAACTAAATTTATAGGCCAGTAGGTTTGCTATATCTTCTGGCTCAGTATAGGTGGCTCCATTTACAATGAGCTCTGCACACAATTGTGTATTGCCTTTGAGGTTGTGGGCTTAGTTAAAGAATGCCTTGTGGTTGTCCTTGGTCTGGGAGGCCAAATTCATCTCACATTTGACTTTGGTTGACTTTATTTATGTTTGGTTAATTTGATGAGAGTGCTTTTATTCTGTAGGTGCTGCACCTCCTAATTTTTGCCATGATTTTCTTCCTTCTGTTATACAGCCTATTGATTTTGTGATTCTACCAAGGTGGCTTCTTTTTGAGTTACTTCTGTACTTCTTCCTGGTGGGCACAGCTGCCTCTAAGCAGCTATTAACATGCCTGTACAGGGTTTCTGTAAACAGCTCTGCATAGGCAGCAGTGTTCTCAGGGTTTATGGGAACTTGAAATTTTGCCAGGTTATCACTTAATAGCAGGAGGTTAGCCTTAGCGTAGTTCCTGAATATTCCAGGTTTAGCTGGGGGGGGTCCAGGTTTTATTTTTATTTCAAAGGAGACCATTTTGTGGTCTGACCTTACCAGGGAAGACATTACAGTAGGGGGCGTGCAGCATTCTCCCATATTAGTGAGGAACAAATCCAGTATGGCTGCACCCCTAGTTGGTGTATTGACTATGTGGTTCAGGGAGTTTGTGTTTGCAAAATCCAGGAATCTCTGTGCCTGTACGTTTGGTGTCATATAGGATTCCCAGTTAATAGTGTGGTAATTAAAGTCACCAATGAATATAGTATTGGGTTGGATGGTTAGTGTTTCTAATAAGTTTAAATACATGGTATGGGTTTCCTGGGTCATAGAGCGGTACCTATAGCTGGCAAGGAAGTGATATTGGATTTTGCCTATGGTGATTTAAACATGGAGTAGCTCAAGTGCATTGCCTGTTTGACCAGCCTTGAGGTATATTTATTTTTGAAATAAATAGATACACCTCCACTTTTAGTCCCTGTCTGTGTAGTAGCTGGTTCAAATGTGTGGAAGGCATTATAACCTTGCACTGCTGGTATGCTCTCTGTGGCTTTAAACCATGTCTCAGTGACCACACAGGCATCAGCATTCTCTAGGGTGAAGACAGGATCTATGGAGTGGAGCTTTCTGTTTAGACACCTAGCATTGAGGAACTCTTCTCTTAGATAATTTTCTTATAAAGTGAAGGCACATTCTTTGTTCTCCATTTCCTCTGGGCATTCTGTAGAAAGTTCCACAGCATCTTCCTGTGCCACATTATCTTCAGTTTCATACTGTGTCATCCATTGCTTTTTCATATGGGAACTCACTGGCCTATCACTCCACAACATTGACTATGTCCTGTGCCTTCCATTGCTGTGCAACTCCAACTAAACTTTTGTACCGGTTTCCTATGTAAGGCTCCAAAGTATTTTCATCAGGCAACAGATATTTTCTGCTCCACTGATTTCTCCTTAATTCGGGGATCCATTGCACTATCCTGCTGTGATGCTATCAAAGTTAGATTTTCTGCACTAAATCCTTCAAGTTGCAGGTAATCCATATCCTCGGTTTCTGTTTCTTTAACTTCTCCATCACGAATCTTCTTTTCCACTTTTTCTCCTTGTTTTCTTATGTTTTGTATTGTAAAATATTTCATTTCTGGATGCCTTTGCCTGCATTTCTCTTCAAGTATCTTTGGTGCTGCTCTTTTTGTATTGATTAGTTTGGCTTTCTCATTTGCATAAATATTAAATTTCTTTTCCTTTCCCATGTCCATATTTCTTTGTCAAATGTCTTCTGCTCCTCCTGTTTCTCCTTACTTGGGGGCCTCGTTGTTCCATCATGCTGTGACCTAACCTGTGTTAGACTTTCTACACCAAATCCTTCACTTTACACGTATTCCATAATTTCAACTTCTATTTTCTTACTTTTTACTTTACTAATCTTCTCTTCTACTTTCCCTCTTTGTGATCTTATTTTTTGTATTGCAAAATGTTCCAAGTCTGGATGCCTTTGCCTATATTTCTCTTTGAATATCTTTGGAGCTGCTTTTTTGTACTGAATAATTTAGTTTTCTCCTTTGAATAAATATTGCACCATATCAGATCTCTGTTTCTTTCCCGTGTCCATTTTTCTGTTTAATACCTTTCAAAAATCTCTAGATTTTGTTTTTTATATTTTTGCACTTCCTCATTCACTTCTTCTTCCAAATGGCCCAATGTTTCTTCGTCTATATAATGTTTTTCATAAATCTTTTGTATTAATGAATACAATTTTTTTATTTGAAGCTTCTGATAGTTTAAGTTCTGCAAGTATTTTTCTTTCCTTTAATTTCTCTTAATCCTTTTGTATATCTTCTGTCTGGAAATCCTGGGCTTCTCTCATAATAGTAACAATACATAAGTATCTTCAGCAGTCCACTCTATCATATTTATGGCTCTTTTTGGCCTATCAATTTTTGCGTTTTTTGTGGACTACTACTTCCTTCTACAGCAGGGGAGCCATCTTCCCCCTGGACCTGGCCTAGCCCCATTGTAGGAATGTTTCAGTTCCCTGAGGATTGTACACTATCATTGTTTCCAGTCCTGGCACCAGTGGGCCTACCAGGATTGGGCACTTTTTTATCTTAGGACATGTACACCCAGCTATCTTTTTTATTTTTAGCATACTTCTGCCCATCATATATGCTGTATAAAATACAGTCCATATATCAGAGTCATCTTGATGAGATTTTATAAAAAACAGAGCCCATCTTGTGAAGGTACTCACCAAGACTTGAGGATGAATTCATTTTCAACAAAACTTCTCTCCTTTCCTTGTTGATTTATCATCTTTCCATTCGGACACTATGTGCACAGTGTGCTGGTGTCTAATAAGTATGTTATTTTAAACAGTTCAAATACATTCTTATGTGAATTTTTATATTCCAGTAGAAGGTTCTGCTAATCGTTAAATGAATCTGTCCAACAACTGCAAATGTTTATGTTTATTTTTAAAGTCTTTTGATTTAGAATTATTTCAGTTGCATCAATTCCATTCTTTTATTGATTACTACTTTCAGAAGTTGAAGAAATTCTGAAAACTGAGATGGATCATTTTTGTTTCCATTTCCTCTTTATAACCTTTATAGCTAATATACATCATAGGGCAGAGTTCTGATAACTCCCCAAACAAAGAAGTAAAGAATTCTACTACTAATTCTGTATAATTGTCTGACCATACACCCTGCCCAAAATAATTAACTTTTTCCCAAAACTCATTCATAATATTCCATTCTGCTTTAAATTCTAAAATGAATCTCCAGCATTATGTCTTGGAATCTTTAAGTATATTAGATAACTTGACTGTGGTATAGAATGCCCGTGTTTACACTTTATGTGAAAAAAAGCCAACACGAAGCATCGAGCATCAAAGGATATCCCTAGAGCTGTCAAAAGATAATACAAAAACTACTAAAATTATTAAAAACTATGCTGTTGTATGACATAGGTTGAGCTCATGGGATTGGAAGACAAGCTTAGAAAATGACCACTGATGATGTTTGAGAGGAATTACAAATAAAATTACATAATTAAAAGTTGTTCAAAAGATGAATCATCAAGAAATAAGGGTCAGAGACTACCTACAAATTAAACTACAAATAAGAAAAAGAAGCTGTATAAACAATTGATTAGGACAAAACATGTCTAAAAAAATAACTATAGGACATTATGTAATGAGATAACAATTAGTGCCAACAGCACACTGTGATAATGGAAAGAAAGATAAACAAAATTGTAAAGACATCAGATCTACCTTTTTAACTACATTAGGAAAGGAACAACATCACTCATAGTATTCAGCAAATTCAGTACAAAGGCAAGCTATTATCATCATGCAGAGATAAGTTAAAGACACACAGCCAGCATTTAAAAATATCCTTGGCATTTGCTATTTTATAGATACCATTGTCCAACAAAAGTACAGTATCACACTTTCAACAAATTTAATCAATTGCTTGATAAATTAAAAATGAATAAATCATTAGGAAGTGATGAAATTAGTAACAGAGACATGAGAGAGAGAGGTATCTGCTCATCTCTGTGGACCTCTGGCAAAGATATGGTAAAAAGTGTAAGTAAAACACACACAAGTGGTTCTTTTCCCTAGGTAAAATATCAGTGATCCGAGGTTTCGAATAGTTCATCTTTCGAAGTCATCTTGGGATTTTGTTATTCAGCTAAGTGTAATTTCAACAAAGGAAGGCAGATCCATATATATATATATATATATATATATATATATATATATATATATATATATATATATAAATATATATATATATATATATATAAATAAATAAATATATATATATATATATATATACAGAGAGAGAGACAGATAGAGAGTCGCAGTTCACTTGGTCGTTCACTCAATACTGCAACTATGTGACTTGTAAGGTGTTTTGTGCAAGCGTAAGTTTCTGTGAGCATCTTTTTGATCAGCTTCTGGGTTGGTCAAATACATTATTGTCTTTGTGCATGGTCTGAGAGTTTATGCACAAGAGTGTGTATGTTTTCAGGTTTGGAGTAAGGGTTAGGTTAGGGGATAGATTTAATCTTTTTTGTGTGTGTGAGAGGTGAGTGTCCTAACTGTTTCTGTAGTGATAGTGTACAGAAAGTTGTTTTTTTTTTGTTTTTTAAGGTAAGGTGCAAAGTTAGGTTTAGGGGCAAGGTTAGAGTGAAGCAGTCCATGTCTGCCTTATTCAATGTGTGCTAACTCTAACTCTACACATTACATTACTAAAAACACTTTCCCTAACATTGCTACTACTGACATTTGACCTAAGTTTTGTAGCTAGGGTGTATGACGTGTGTGTATCTATATCTATATATATATATATATATATATATATATATATATACATATATATATATATATATATATATATATTATATATATACATTTATATATATATATATATATATATATATTATATATATATATATATATATATATATATATATATATATGTATGTATATATAAAATGTTTAAAAACTAAAACTAAACTAGCCTCCTGCTACAACAAAATAGCTAAATTTGCAACCAAACAGCCTTATAAGACATACCACTGCCTTTCATTAAAATAATTCAACTGGCTTGAACTCCCAAACCATTTGACATACTCACAACTAATTATTGCCCACAACCTATTGTACTCTCCAGACAAATGTTGAGCATTATAAAATACTCTACTGTACTATTCACCCACTACAGACCTTCACTCTAGCAATAAACTTTTACGATGTATCAGTAAGACATTCATCACTGCTGTAGACTCTCTCTACTCTCATTATGTGTCAAAACTCTAGAATGAAATCCCCACACAGTTAAAACAGATAGAAAACTTAAATAATTTCAAAACTTTGCTTAAACAGCACCTATGCTAAAGACAGCTCTGTTCTTACTGCTCACCTGGAAGCTTTACTCAGATTAGTTTTCTCCATCTCCTACAGCCACTTTGCTTCTCAGTCTTTTTGTAACTTATCTCTCGTCCTCATACTGCACTTATTTTCTAAACTTTTACTTTTCCTCCTCTCTCACACCCTACCTCTAACTACAGTTCCTTCTCTGCCCATTTATATTCCTGCTCATTTCTATTACTTCCCCTTTGTTATCTCTCATCATTTTTAATCTACATTGTACTTGTCTGTTTATAAATTACTACTAAACTCAGAAACACCCCAGTTTGATCTTTTCCCTGTAGCCATCATAGGTACATAGATGTTTACTAGGCTAACAACCACAAGGGCCCTTTCAAGCCTAGACATGCATCCCAAATATCTGACAATTTCTGGTACCTTTGATAATTGTATGCTGGGGCTTAGGAGATTAAACATTTACAGGATGCCTGTGTCCATTGCAGACATAGGTGCCAAACTAGGGATGAATTTCCTATTCCCCATTCAATTGTCCAAGTTACACTTGAATTGAGTTAGGGAAGAACTCTGCTTCACATGGATGGGGAGCCTGTTCCAGAGATGGGGTAGTCTCTAGGATACATACCTGCCTCTCTAGCAGATCCAACTTATATTGCAAGCAAGGTTTAATTTTTTAGAACAGGTAACTCTGATGCTGTTTGTTTTGTGGAGATGAAGGAGGTCCATCAGAGTGGGGTTTGACCATACCTTGTATACCAGGCATAGATCTTCCCTCAACAGCCTGTAGGAGACAGAATACAGGGATAGGGTCATGAGGCAGAGTACATAAGACTTCCAACTGTTGGATATGCCGCATTGTACTCAATGATATGTCTAATGAATGCTGAATACAGTGAAATAATGACTTCATTGGGCCTAGATGCCATACCTTTGTTTACAAGTTATACAACATAGAATATTGTCCTCACTACTGTAGACACAAGATGAGCAAAGCTAGATTACCATCTATGTGTGTGTCCCCAAGTTGTTGTCAATATGATAGTTATCAGTGATGGATGACTTTAAAAAGGATACCATTATGGATTTCTTAGCATTTAGTTTTAGTCCATGACTTTGATTTTGCAGAATGTCCAGATTTTTGTTTCATATTTTGGTCCAAAAATAATGAAATACATTTGAGTTTCAGACTTTGTGTACATAGATGTTTACTAGACTAACAACCACAAGGGCCCTTTCAAGCCTAGACATGCATCCCAAATCTCTGACAATTTCTGGTACCTTTGATAATTGTATGCTGGGGCTTAGGAGATGAAACATTTACAGGATGCCTGTGTCCATTACAGACATAGGTGCCAAACTAGGGATGAATTTCCTGTTCCCCATTCAATTTTCCAAGTTACACTTGAATTGAGTTAGGGAAGAACTCTGCTTCACATGGATGGGGAGCCTGTTCCAGAGATGGGGTAGTCTCTAGGATACATGCCTGCCTCTCTAGCAGGTCCAACTTATATTGCAAGCAAGGTTTATGTTTTTAGAACAGGTAACTCTGATGCTGTTTGTTTTGTGGAGATGAAGGAGGTCCATCAGAGTGGGGTTTGACCGTGCCTTGTATACCAGGCATAGATCTTCCCTCAACAGCCTGTAGGAGACAGAATACAGGGATAGGGTCATGAGGCAGAATACATAAGACTTCCAACTGTTGGATATGCCTTTTAGGTACATACCAAAAGGGGCATTGTACTCAATGATATGTCTAATGAATGCTGAATACAGTGAAATAATGACTTCCTTGGGCCTAGATGCCATACCTTTGTTTACAAGTTATACAACATAGAATATTGTCCTCACTACTGTAGACACAAGATGAGCAAAGCTAGATTACCATCTATGTGTGTGTCCCCAAGTCCCCGACTACTGGGTCAACTCTTAGGGGTATGTTGTCAATATGATAGTTATCAGTGATGGATGACTTTAAAAAGGATACCATTATGGATTTCTTAGCATTTAGTTTTAGTCCATGACTTTGACACCAATTGTTTGTTTGTGTCAGCCCTTACTGGAGAACATTTGTGTCAGTGGGGGATTCAATTACAGCATACCTCTCAACTGTACAGATTTTTGCAGAATGTCCAGATTTTTGTTTCATATTTTTGGTCCATTTTTCATAAAATTGTGGTTTTCTGATAAATTAGTGATAAATCTTTAAAGACTGAAGTTAGAAAATAATGAAATACATTTGAGTTTCAGACTTTGTGCCCTTCAGAAAATTCATGCTAAATTAAAATCTGTTATTCTATCTACTTTCTAAATTGATAAGAGCAATATTTAAAAATTGTTCCTGTTTTTGTGACTTTGTCCCACTTTTATTTATGATTTTGTCCAGATTTCTTGCTCTAAGAGGTTGAGAGGTATGGCACAGCTCCTAATTTACAATCTGCAAATTTAGTCAGCCAGAGGCCACTCATATTGGCCTTGACTTCAGGGAAGTAAATTCCAAAAAGGAGCAGTCCCAGGACCAATCCATGAGGAAGTCCACTGGCGACTGGCCTCTTTGTAGATGTGGACTCCTCAGTTCTAACTTCCTGTGTCCTGTCTGTGAGCCAGCTGCTTATCCACTGGGTGACATAAGGGTTTTTACTTAACCTCTTGAGCTTGTCAGCAATGCTTGGCCACGTCAAGGTAGGAAATGTGAACCCTTTTGCCATCTTACATTGTTTTAGTGGTCATCTCAAAGAAGTCCACCAGGTTGAGCAGGCATGACCTGCCCTTAATGAAACCAAATTAGGTTGGGTCCATTGTCTAGAGATTTCCTATTCCTTTATTGATTATCTTCATGATAATTCTTTCCATGGCTTTGCATACGAGACTAGTGAGACTTATAGGTCTGTAGTTTCCAGGATTTGTATATGGCCCACCTTTGTGCATAGAGATGACTGCTGCTGTTCTTCATTCATGAGGCACAAAGCCTGCTTGGAGACGACTGTTAAATAGAAATTCCAGAGGGCCTGATAGGTCATATTTCATGCTATTTAGAAGGCATTTTGCGATATTGTCTGGGCCCATCGATACCATATTCTTGGCCTTAGAGCATTAAAGACCTGTTCCCTAATGATAGCAGGGGGAGTTTTATTTGATCATATTTCCGGAGGAAAGGTTGGGGGGGGATAAAGTTGGAGCTGAATTTGAAAGCCAGCAGGTTTGCTATATATTCTGGCTCAGTGTAGGTGACTCAATCAACAATGAGCTCTGCACACAACTATAGGTTCATAGGTTCATAGGTTCATACTAGGCTATCTGCCCTAGGGCATTTATAAGCCTAGCCTAAAGTTTTTGTGGCTTTCACCACCCCTTAAGTTTGAAGGATACTATGCCCATTATTTTGCCATGCCTCTGTCCAGCAGTGACACTGAGGTGATCCCTGGGGTAAACCTGCGATCTCCCATCCATTGGTCAAGATTTCTCTTGAACAAAGCTAGCGAGGTGCTCTGCCTCACATGTACCGGGATTTTGTTCCACAGCATAGGGAGTCTCTGGATGATGAATCTGTCCCTCCAGCACGTCCTATTTATAACAGTGTTAAGGTTTAAGTCTCTTGCTCTTGTAGTTCTGATGGATTTGGATTTTTTGAGATGGAGCATGTTCATTAATTCTGGGTTGGACATGGCCTTGTATGTCAGGCACAGGTCACCTCTGAGCAGACGGTATGTGACTGAATAGAGCTGGAGTTCCTTCAGTCGGGCAGCATAAGACATATTTTTGAGACCCTTTATCCTTTTGGTGAGGAACTTTTGGGGCCTTTCCGATTGCTGCAGGTGTCGGGTAAGATACATTCCGAATGGGGCATTGTACTCTATCATTGGTCTGATGAGTGATGAGTACAGGGGAACAATGACCTCCCTTGATCTAGATGTGAATCCCTCCATGATCAGGTGGGCAATGTAGAAGGTCTTCCTAACTACTTTGGCAACGTGAGTGTCAAACGAAAGGTTGCTGTCAACCTGGGTCCCCAGATCCCTGATAACCTCTTCTGTGCTTAGTGGATTGCCACCTATATGGTAGCTAGGGGTAACCTTGTTTTTCCCGAAGGGTATGACTATGCATTTTTTGGCGTTTAACTTTAGGCCATGGCTCTGGCATGAGTTATCCGTTTCTATGAGACCCTAATGAAGGATATCTGTGTCTGATGTGTTTTCAACTATGGCGCCCAGCTTGCAGTCATCTGCAAACTTTGTCAGCCATAATCCTCCTGTGTTTGCCTGTACTTCTGAAAAGTAGATGCCGAACAAGAGGGGGCCCAGAACTGAGCCCTGTGGGACACCACTTGTGACCGGCTTGGAGTCTGACATGGCACCAGCAACTCTGACCCTGTGGGTTCTGTCACTTAGCCAGTTTGCAACCCATCTTGTGACGTATGGGTTTACATTTAAGCTGGTGAGTTTTCAACGATACCCGAGTGGGTATTGTGTCAAAAGCTTTGCAAGGTCAAGGTAGGCTGTGTGGACTGCCTTGCCCTCATCAATGGCCTTGGTGACTGTTTGAAAAAGCCAAGTTTAAAAGGCATGATCTGCCCTTGACAAAGCCAAACTGGGTTGGATCCAATGTCTGTAAGTCCCCTATGTCTTTATTTATGAGTTCCATTATGATCCTCTCCATAGCTTTGCAGACCAGGCTTGTTAAGCTGATGGGGCGGTAATTTCCAGGGTCAGTGGAGGCACCGCCTTTGTGAAGTGGGACCACAATTGCCATGCGCCACTCCTTGGGTACGTATCCTGAGGTGAGGCTAAGATTAAACAGCTGCCTAACTGCGGGTTTAATTCCTCATTGAGTTCGTGGAGCACACAACCGGGGACACCATCTGGTCCCATAGATGCTGTGTTTTTCGCCTTGGAGAGAGCAGTTTTCACCTGAGCATTTGAGATGTTTGGGGGGGGGCTACAATCCGCTGGTATAGATATCTCTCCTTTTGGGGGGGAGGGGGGGAGAAATTTGCACCGAACCTGTCAGCCAGTATGTTGGCAATGTCTGTTGGGTCAGTGATTTTTACATCATTTTGAACTAATTCTGAGCATATCTGGGAGTTTCCTCCCAGGTTCCTAACATAGCTAAAAAAGGCCTTATGATTGTCTTTTGAGTCCTTAGCGACTTTTCTCTCAAAATTTGCCTTGGATGATTTTATGAGTGATCGTAGTCTTTTACTTATAATGATCAGGGGTGTCTTCCCTTTTAAGGATTTTGCTCTATCTTGTAGTAGCTTTCTCCTTTTATTGTAGAGCTTGTTTATGGCTGGGGTCCACCAGACTGGGCGCTTGCCTTTGGTGTAAAGAGTCTTTGTTTTGTTTGGGATTGCCTGATCCATGCAGTCCTGGAGGTGCTGGTAGAAGGCATTTGTAAGTGATTCAGCGGCTTGAGTAATGGTTTCCGCTGGCTCGGGGGCCTTGAAAGAAACCACACCAGTCTTAAGAAGTGTGAAGTCAGCTTTTGAGAAGTTCTTCACTGTGGTCTTTTTTATCTGGGGTGGGGGCGGGATGTGGACTTCCAGTGAGATTAGTTTATGATCTGATCTCACCAATGAGGAGTATACTTCCGGTGTTGAACATTGTGTCTCCATGTTCGTGATGATGAGATCTAGTATGTTTTCTCCTCTTGTGGGGATGGTGACTAGTTGTTCCATGGCATTAGAGTTTATGAACTCAAGGAACCTTTGGGCTAGAGTGTTGGGGCATGAGTAATGATCCCAGTCTATATTCGGATAGTTGAAATCACCTAATATGATGGTGTTTGGAGATACATTTATCCCCTCCAGTGTTTTCAGGAAAGCTGTGTGAGGTTCCTGAGTTTGAGAGGGTGGCCTGTAACATGCTACAAATTGCAGAGCAGTCTTGCCTACGGTTAATTGCACCTGGATGGTCTCCGATGCCTCGTGCGTTGCCACCAACCTGGAGGTGTGGGTATCCTTGATGAATATGGATACCCCCCCTCCTTTCTTGGTGTGTGTGATTTTGGGGCCGGAACGCATGATATGAGGTAAAACCTGATAGTGCCGGGGTGCTCTCAGGAGCCTTGAACCAAGATTCAGTCACAGCACAGACATCGATGTTCTCCATACTGAGAAGGGCTTTGAGTGCATGCATCTTGAGGTTGAGACTTCTGGCATTGAGTAGCATTACCCTTAGTTTTTTTTCTTTTTTGTATTCTAGGGTGGTAGGTTTAGAATTTGAGCCTTGCCTAAAAAAGGCACTATGGGTTGTACTGCCTTTGAGGCTGCGGACATAGCTAAAGAATGCCTTATGATTGTCCTTGGCGTAGGAGGCTGAACTTACGTCAAATTTGGCTTTGGTAGACTTTATTTGCCCTCTGAATTGTTTGCTTAGTTTGATGAGAATGCTTTTATCCTGCTAGGTACTATAGCTTCTGATACTATAAATACATTAATTGTTACTGTACGTTATTTCTCTATTCAATAATTAGTCAATTTATGTTAATTTCTCTCTTTTTATGTTAAAATGCTATGTTCATGTAAGAAATATTTAAAAGTTTTAAAATTCATGTAAATAAGCTCATGTATAGAAGTTTTTTTTCCCTGCAATTATAAATGTGGCTCAGGCATAACGTAAATGTGGAGGTTTTATCCCCAGGCCTCCACTGAAAATGGGTTTTGCCCAATCAGACTTTTCTTGGTTAACAAAGACAAATAAATACATATTTTAAATTAGTTAGAATTATTAGATATTTTGTGATTTGATGTTATGACTTTTGAGTGTTTTGTGTATTCAGTGTGTTTTTCCCCAATATTTTGTGTTGTAGCTATTTTGTGATATAAGCATATGTTCATAGGTTCATAGGTAGGTACTAGGCTATTGGCCCTAGGGCCTATACAAGCCTAGCCAAAAAGGTACCCTGGCTTTTGCCACCCAAGAAAATTATTTTCCTGTGCCCCTGTCAAGCAGAACCACAGAAGTGATCCCCAGGGTGAATTTCCTATTACCCATCCAATCATCAAGATTTTTCTTGAAGAGTGCTAATGAGGAGCTCTGTTTGACATAGATAGGTAGTCTGTTCCAGAGTATGGGAAGTTTCTGGGACAGGAATCTATCCCTCCAGCATGTTCTGTTTATTGTGGTGACAAGGTTTAGGTCCCTAGAGTGTGTAGTTCGGAGGGATTGGGATTTCTTTAAGTGGAGCATGTCCAACAGCTCTGGGTTTGACATAGCTTTGTATGTTAGGCATAGATCGCCTCTGAGTAGGTGATATGCGACGGAGTAAAGCTGGAGTTGTTTGAGATGGTCTGCATTAGGCATCTGTTTGAGGCCAGTAATCCTCTTTGTGAGGTATTTTTGTGGCCTTTCCAGTTGTTGTAGATGTCTTGTGAGGTACATACCAAAAGGGGTGTTGTACTCTATAATGGGTCTAATGAGTGATGAGTAGAGGGGAGCAATGACCTCTTTTTTTTCTGAATGAGAAACCTTTTGTGATGAGGTGTGTCACGTAGAAGGATTTCCTGACCACTGTGGCGATGTGATTATCAAAGGAGAGACTACTGTCCACCTGTGTCCCAAGGTCTCTTATCACACTTTCGGTGTTAAGTAGACTACCGCCTATGTGGTAGTTCATGGGTACAGAGTTTTTACCAAAGGGGATGACAATGCACTTTTTGGCATTGAGCTTGAGACCATGACTTTGACACCAGGCATCTGTCTGAGTGAGGCCCTTTTGTAGGATGTCCACATCGTTAGGAGTTTCGATTATGGCTCCTAGTTTGCAGTCATCTGCAGATTTAGTTAGCCAAAGACCTTCTGTGTTAGCCTGTACTTCAGAGAAGTAGATACCAAACAGGAGAGGACCCAGGACTGAACCCTGTGGTACTCCACTTGTCACTGGTCTGGAGTCTGATTTGGAGTCTGCTACTTCCACAGTGTATATATATATTATATAATATTATATTATATATTATATTCATTCAGAAGCTGAGTTGACTACACAGTCACAAATTCAAAGGCTGTATAGCCATGTTATATGCCATCATTATGGAGGCTGGATTCTCCACAGACAGTGGCCACAGGTCAGGATCAAATCACAGACCCTGGAGCCATGAAATGGAGCTCTTAGTGACTTAGCTAGTATGCTGCCCATGTGACAAGTTAGAAAATGCATGATGGAAAACACCCTTTTGTTCTTACCCTCTTTATCTATGTCCTTCCTGTGAATGTGCACTCAGTCTCTGAGGGTATAATAAAGACAACAAAAATGGAAACCCTGACATGGAAACCTGCTAGCTGGAACAAAGACAGAGATATACAATTATCCCTCTTACGGATATACAATATGCACAGAACACTATGTTTTCTATAGGTAGCAGAAACTGTATAAATATGATCTGATGAAAAAGAGTTTACCAGATCTGTTTTCGTGGATTTATTTGAGCTTGGACCTTTCAACAATAAATATATTCCCTAACTTGAGGTACTAAAAAAATCAAGGTAGGTTATATTTAGGTGAAAGAGTTTGACAGGATCTTTTTAAATGTGAGAGCAGTGCGCACTTTCCCTTCAATTAAGAAGTGTTTGATGTAATTTGTCAGACAGATTGGGCAAACTATCTTACCTGTGCCTTAATTAACTCATTACAGCTGAGTGTGCCTCCAAGCGTTTCTGCAGTTACCTCCTACAGCATCTCTAGGCATCAAATATTGCTTGTCCATATTTGCATTAATAATTCCAAAACCATGCTGCATACAAGGTATCAGAATATTTTATCTTTAAGCATACATGATGGCAAACACAATTGTATTGATATTTGACCTCTGTTAATGATTTGTTTGAACTGGAAGGTGATAACATATTTTTTTTAAAGGCTGAAGCCACACCCACTGGAAGTTAAAGGTGCACACTCAAAAGAGCTGTACTAGAGGAAATTAGTTAATATGCAACTGGTTTGATGGTCTTCTCGACATTTTTATAATGGCAATATCCATACCAATCCTCCAGCAAATGTACACATGGGAGTGCATAACACAGGGTATCACTTGTGGCCACTTTTGCAGTTTCAGCTGTTGTATGCTCTGTGATTGTCCAATAATAAAATGTATGTGTTTGAAACTCTGGTCACTTTCATACTATTCATGGAGAGACTACCATGAATTCAAGCAATCTGCATAAGTGCTTGCAGGGTACAATTTCCCTTTTTATCTGCATTATACCATATCGGTGATTTGGCAGCAAAGTACTTTGTTATTTCTGTTCCAAACTAGTTCTGATAAGAGGAAATCAGTCGATAACTCTTAATCTGTCAGCACATGTAAAGTAAATAAACGTGTATTTTTCTCATGCAAAACTAAAGGCATACTAGATGGATGAGATATAGATCAATGCTTGAACAGACACTAAATGACAGGTGTTCTACCTGAATGGGTTCATGCCTGAAGCATGTTGATCATTCTGGGTGCCATGCTGGAGAAGCATCTTGATTTTTCATTACATGCCATTTATATCCATTTGTTTTTCTAATAATTTAAGAATAGAGCTTTCTTAAAGAATGAAGTATTACCACACCAAAAGCGTGCTTCTTATTTGTGTCAATGAACCTGCAATACCTTAGGTGCCCTACACTATCTGTATCACCTTAGCTTAACTGATATGCATTTTTAGCACAGCAAATCCCTTTGTGTTGGCAGCAGCACCTTACCTCATGTGTCACTAAAATTAAGGGTAACAGATTAATTTCCTCTTTAGACCATTTTAACTGTAAATGCATATTCTGAATGAAATTACAAAAAAAATCAAAATGTCTCCTCGTTGTGAACAGTAAGGACATTACAATAATGCTCAAGTAGTTGTGCTTTGTAGCACCTGTATTCTCAGAAATAGTGATTAAGTGTTAGTGCAGTTTATAACACACATGCTATAGGCACATCTAGAAAAAAATAAGCCAATCTGAGCCATTTCAGCTAATGATGTACCATTTCATGAACAGGCATTTTATAAGAATGAGTGGTATTCTACAGAGAGTATAATAAATCATTTGACACAACACTTATTTTACAAGACAATAATCCTACAGCCATTAAAGTATCAGCTTTAGCAGATAAAACAATGACTAATGTAGCAGGGCCGAAAACAATATATCAGATTTTTTTGAAAGGAAGCTTGAATGCTTCATGCTACATGGTTCCTTTTACTGTTTATTTACAAAACAAGAGGCATTATCTAAAAAATTCCTTAACATAGCTGACATTCTTAAAAAACATATCCCCTGCATATACTATTGCAAACTGGCTTTACTTCAGAGGTTATTGCCCTTTGTTTAAATTGGATTCAACTCAGAGGTTGGCAAATATAGCTGAATGTCGTTATGTGTCTGTCTGCACACACAAGCAAGCATGTGTTAGTGTAATGCCTGTATGAAGAATATACACTTTTCACAATCAATTTATCTTGGGACTTGCTGCTAGTAACAAATTCATTACGCTAAGGTAGTTATTTCTTTAAGCTTTCCTTCAGCCTTGTATACGTTACTGCTACAGTAATTTGACACCAACTCCCTCCTGTTAAACTTTGCTTCTTATAAAGCCATCTTTTAATTATTGTAGTTGCTTCTATCCATAAATCTGCCAGTGCTGTCAAAGTTAGTCTGTAGAACAAAAATACTGCAATATGCTTTCTCATGCTTTACACCTAAACTAAGAAATTCACATCTTACTTGGTTATTTATTTATTTATTACAGTTTGTTAACATGGGTTCTGGGTTTTGCCCATTTTCAGGAGGAAATGCATGGAGAAAACTTCCACATGTCCCTCGTAATACTGAACAGTAACCTAAGATGAATATAAAAGGTACAAGTTTACAAAGATGTTTCTAGAGCTGCACTGGAAGAGATCACGTGCCAAAGGAATGGGGGCAGGAGAGGGTCATACATCAGTATCAATCCTAGATATTCATGTATACAAGGAAAAAGGGTTTAAAATCAAAATAATAAAAAGGTTGTCCCAATTGTTGGATGTTTATCTATGTATCCCATGTTTTGGAATTAACATGCAGCTGGGGCAAATGTGGGTGGCTTGGCGCATGTAGGAGTTGCTGATGGCTACCATATTTGTTCTGAGGGGGGGGGGACATGTCAGTGTCTTAGCACCTCTGTGGGTGCATGGTGGGCTGAACACAAACAGCTAGTAAAAAAAGCAACCTTCTTATACTGGACATACAAGGACACACTTGTAAGACATCAGGGCATATGTTCCTCTGCCAGATGAAGAAGATGGGTCAAGTGGGTAGGTACAATAAAACATTTCCTTCATGTAGTGTGATGGTCTCTGGATCTCATAACAAGCAATATGAGTGGTAAAAACAGGGCACAGCCTGTAAACTTAGCAAATGGAGGTGAACAAAGTTATTGTAAGTTTGGGGAAAATGTGTCTGTACTGGATTAGTCTACAGATGTCAGTCATCTCATAAACAAATGAAAACTACCATTGTTTCAGCCTTGCCACATAAATTCAGTATTGCATTTGTAGTTTTGTATGAGTGCATACAAAGATGCATTGTTTTCCGTCCTGTCTTTCCTGTAGATGCTGTTTTATCAGTTCCCACTGGAGTTGCTAAATGTAATGTGCATATTGTTTTATTCTTCTTCCTTTCTACTCAGATAAATGTGTCGGAAAACAGGGAAATGGGATGTTGCATCAATGCTGAAGTATCTTATGTAAGGAAACTGCAAACAACTTCAGCATGTTCTGAGGTGAGAGTTAACCTCTGGCCTCTATTTATATATATAGGAATTTTACAGTAATCTCTAAGTTACCAAAGGTATGGGAGCTGCCTTTTCTTGCCTGCTTTCTTAACTGAAACTCTGGCTTAGCTGACATATTATAAAGTATTTTCAAGTCCCTGTATCTCTGAACAGGAGTACGCCAAGGCTTCCATGCATGACTTAGTTTGATTAAACACCAGATACGTCACTCAGAAGAAAAAAAGGATTAAACTGGTATGGAAAATTGATTACCTTCCAACACAGATGTGCTGTTCCCTCCAGGTGCATTTCTGAAAAAGGTGTCCAACTTGGTGACCACCCACATTAACTAATTTACAGATTAGACAAATAAAGACTTTAGCTTCCTGAGTGTCACCTTTCATTGACATCAGAAGCTCAATGTAGACAAAATGAAGCGGTGAGTGTGTCTCTTTCATGCATTAACATAGGTGGCACCATCTTTCCCCAGAAAGATTAGAGAGAACTAATAAATGAATTCCAGAAATGTCAGACAGTTACTTTGACTTATGAATCAGCAACCCCACACAGAAAATGGTATATTCATATAGGTACATGCATATATAAACACTCAATGTGATTGAGTATGTGTTAATGTGCAGTAATACAGAGACACATAAATGCTTCTTTAAATGTTAGGTTTATACCATTAAATGGAACAGATCTAACTGCTAAATAAATTACTGTAGAACAGGATCAGCTTGGCAAAGTATCCCATCACCATCCTTCCTTTGCATCCTACCACAATCAAGTACGCAAATAAATATAAAGAAAGGACAGTATCTTAGAAACAGCAGAGGTTAAGGTTGCAAGCTGTAGTTTCTGTGGTACAGGGTTAGATTCCCTCAGCCCTCATTTGCCTCCTGTCTGATACTAAGCAAGTCAATTAACTAGACATTGCTTCTGGGTCGGCCCACCCTTGAAAAGGAACTGTACATCCAATGAAAGTACCTGGTTAACAAAACAGAATTATTATCATGCTAGCAAAGCCACATCAGAAAGCTATTTAAATTCTTTGGTTTCTGTTTAAGAATGATGTTGATATGGAACGGTCAGAGCACTAAAGCAGTAACAATCCTACTAAATGTATTTCTGATGACTCATTCCAGAGGGAAAAAAAGTTTATTCAGCAGATCATAAATTAAAAAGAAAAAGGCCGTGGGTGCTAGGAACGGTTATTCTCTGTTGAACAGCAGGAAGTAGCAAAAAAAAAAAAAAAAAACAACAACTTGCCACTCATAGTCAGATATATTTTCATTAAAAGCTCCATTTAAAAATATAAGGTTTCATTTGAAAAACAAGACATCATTGTTTGTGAACCTTTTTTGGCCAGAGTGACAACATGATGACCGCAACTTCTCCTATAAATGTATTGACCCTGTACTAACTACTTATATAACAATGTTACATTTCCTTGCTTTTCTGTTAAGTATGAAAACACAGATTTTGCTGGCAGATAAGGACTCTGCTATTCATCTAGAACATCCATAATTTATTGGATGAGGATCATGTCATAACAGTTAAAAGCTTATCCTGCTTTGCCCCTAAGACAGCACTATACTACCTCATGCATTCTTGAATGGAGTAACTGTAATTCTCATCCTACACCTTCTCAAAAGGTGATCCGTCTCATCTATCATCCTTTCCGTGAAATAAAACTTCCTTGTATCATTCTCAAGATTTTCATCTTGTATCCTCAAACTGTATGCTCTGTCCCCATACATTCATTTATATGGAGTCCTTCAAGGTTCTTAAAACTTTATATCCTGTCTCCCTCGATTTCATTCCTCAAGACAAGGGTATGCATGTTAAACTTTAGTAGACTTTCTCTTTTCATTATATGGTTAATGATGTGGATCATGCATCTGTTTTGTTGACCAGCTCTGAAGAATCTCTTTTCAATTTATATTGTTATTATGATGTGGTCGGCTGAAATTCAAAGAGAACTCTAAGTGGAAATATTTACCGACTGTCTTTAAAGGTGACCAATAACTATGTTTTCTACAGAGGATGCTTCTTCTTGTGCCTCCCGATATCCACATAGTATGCCAGTGCCCTTTTTGCTGCTTTCTCACAATGTTTACTTATTCTTAGGTCATGTAATCTGAGTACTTCCAGGTCGCGTTCTTCTTTTGTAGCTACTATGCCAGTCCTCTCAATACACACGGACACTTTGGTTTAACTATGGAATGTCTGTGGGTTGTCGAAGTAAACTGGAACACCCAACAAAAACACACATGCACATAAGAAGGACCTGCAGACTACACATGAATGGCCACCTACCCAGGAAGCAAACAGGGTAACAAAGTAGTGTGAATTAGCAATGCTAACAGTACAGTACTTGGCTTAAGTGGCATAGTGGGGCAGTGCTATATAATATCAATTGCCTTCAAGTCTACATCAGGCCTTAGTTAACCCATATGAATAAGTTATCATAACAAGTCTTTACATTTTATTGTCAAAGGAAAGGCAGGGTTCTTTTTACATTTTATTGGTGTCACTGGTTTCCTACTAGCTTTTCAAAAGCTGTAACCTTTAAATGTCCACAGACTCCAAATATCCACACAAATAGAACCAGAACAACAAAGCCACCACGTAAATACTTTGTTCTTCACACATTTGTTAAAATAATAAAAATACTAAAAAATTCAGTTAAGTGCTTTCATTCTATACCAAGAACTTTTTAAGAACTGAATAACAATCACTTCAAAAGCTACATATATACCATTCACCCCACCCCCTGATCACATGCTTTTAATTAACCAAATTATCATAAGGAAACTATGAGCTCACAATTTGTAATGCTTTAATCTTAAAACAGGAGCTACAGAGGTACCCTCATTTATACCTGGGAAACTAGTTGCATTTAAATTGATTTGCCATTTTAGTTCTTTTACATTCAGACGTTCATCCATTGTATGTCCCTGAGGGTTCCTTCTGATAAAATGAATCACCTTAATGCCAAATTTATGTGCTGAAAAATTCAACACATGTTTGTATAAGGCATTTGTGGTCTTGCCCTTTTTAATATCCAAGTGTTCGTATACCCTGTCCTTCACCCTCCTTGATTTTTATCCCAAATAAAACGTTGGGCATAACAAACATTGGGCCAAATAAATCACATTACATGACACACAATTAAAGTGTCCTTTAACCTTAAATTCTACTCCATTAACCCTAAGTTGGTCCCCTGTATTATATACGTACACTGAGAGCAGGTACAACATCTATAGGTCCCCTCCCTCCCTGTTGGTTGATCAGTAGATTTTTTATTTTCCAATAGAAATTGAAATGATTTATAATTTTTATAAAAAATACTAGGGAAATTACCCATTTATGTCAATAACAGGGGGTCCACCAAAATATATTTACCAATTAATTTTAACACATTCTAATATAGCTGAACTATCCAAAGTATAAGTGGTAATAAAGGCTGCTTTTATTACTCTTTATATTACATAATTCTCTTGCTACTTGTCCACCATTTTTTAAGATGGGCACATATACTCCTAAGGATCTCTTCATTACCACCTCGGCCTTAATTTCCCTTAAAAAAGACTCAGGGTAACCTCTAGAAGTAAACATGTGAAGTACCTTATCACATTCAAGGCTAAAAATACCAAATTCTATTATCATTCTTGCAAGCCTAACCAACTGTCCCTTAGCTACTGCCTTCTTTTGATGTTTAGGATGCCAGCTGGAATATTGCAGATAACTATTAGAAAAAGTTGACTTGTGATAAATAGTAGAAGTAAAACATCCCTTTTTCACATCCTTATTAATTAAAACATCCAAAAAAGTAATAAAATTTTCCTTAGCAGAATAAGTAAATGATAAAAACTCAACTGTATTATTGATATAAGTAAAAAACTCTTGCAGCCTTTCTATTGTGTCATTCCACAAAACAAATATGTCATCCAAAAGGCGTGTGTATAAACTTCAACTGTTTGCATATTCACTATTAAACATAAAATTTTCTTCCCACTCTGCTATTATAAAATTTGCAAACAGAGGAGTTCAAACTGCTCCCATGGCTACCCCTATGGTTTGTCAAAAATATAGCCGTTTAAAATATAATAAGTTGTTCTTTAACACTATTTCCAAAAGGGTGACCATGGTTTAACCTTTTCTGTTGTCAAACCTTCACATCTAAAAAGCTGCTGTTCAAACCACAATAATCCCATGATATGAGGGATGACTAAACATAAATTCTTCTCATCTATGGTGACCAAAAAGGAATTAAGATGAAAATTTGCTTTGTTCAATCGTTCTAAAAAATGCCAAGAGTCATTACATTTTTGACCCAGACCCGATAAATACTTCTGTAGGTTAGAGTCTATGAACTTCGCAATAAAAAATGTTTTAAAACGTTTTGTATCAACAATAGGTCTGAAGGGGGTTGGCGGATATTTTTATTCAATTTAGCTATTCCAAAAATAGTCGCTACTTTAGGTCTATCACTGTACATAAACTCAAAATCATTCCTAGTAATAAGACCTTCCAGTAGCAAATCATATAACATCATACCAATTTTGGAATGTGCAATACTGATTTCATTTTTAGATGTTATAGCATGTGTATCTAGCATCAACAATTGGTTCATTGTGTTAGAATAATCCACGTGATCCATTACCACCAACCCCCCCCCCTTCATTGTATGAGAATAATCCACTTGATCCATTTTGCATCAACCACCCTCCCTTATCGGGTTTCATTACCCGTAAGTTCCCATCAGCAAAAACTTCAGCCAGCAAATTCTGTTCTTTACTTGATAAATTAACATAATTAAATCTATATTTTTCACTATGAATCTTTCGTATATCTATCTCACATAATTTTTCAAACAAGTGTAGCTCTTGTTTAATCTGTGGGTTAAAAACACTTGGCCTACCTATCATAGTGGTCTTTTCATTAACATTTGCATTATCAAACCACAATTTAAAATTCAACCTCCTAATAAATTATTTTAAATCTATTATAGTTTCTGTAATGTCCGTCTCTTCTAGCTGGAACAAACGTGAAACCTTTTGCCAGCATATCAGCATGTGCCAATGTAAGTACATATGGAAGTTTGTGTGTATAGAGTGTAGAGTCATTTTTTAGGTAAGCATGTATATACATATGACAGTGTGTGTGTGTGTGTGTGTTTGTGTGTGTGTGTGTGTGTGTGTGTGTGTGTGTGTGTGTGTGTGTATGTGTGTGTGTGTGTGTGTGTGTGTGCTTGTTTGTGCATGTGTGTTTAGATATAAATATATATACAAAATATATTGTAAATAAATAAATAAATAATCATTGAATCATTGAAATGACAAGTCAATGAATATTTACATGAAACATATTTCATTAAACTTTTACTTCAGTTAATAATTATGTGATTCAAAAAAGGAAAGCAATTTCCTTCTCTGATCAATTAAACCAAAAAAAAAAAAACAATAATTTGCAGACATAATTTTTTTGTACCTTGATACTGTTAGGAAAAGAGTTTTCAGTAGAGCTTTGCATCACCACACATAACTATCCGCCTCACCAGCCTTTACTCTAACCCTAACCCAAAAAGACATAAACACACATACGCATACACACTAATCCCCAGTGCTGAAATGTTTTGTTTTAAATGAAGGTTTTTTGGCATTAGTATGTACTTACCTTGCATTTGATATTTCACACTTAGAAAAATGCTGATTTTGATCATCTCATCTGTTGACCAATTGTTTCCTCAAATATATGTCAATGAAAGGCAAGTTTAATAAAATGAAGCAAATCTATGTGTATATAGACAGAGAAGTAGACAGATATGTAGACAGATTTACAGATACACAGACAGACCAACAGACAGACATATATTAACATGTTGAGGTTTTCTGTCCAGGATTGGGAATGACAAAAAACATAGTCTTTAAGGTTTTAAGAAGATATTTGCTAAAGAAAAAAATGCAAAATAGAATTAGAGCTTCTTCATTTGAAGTACAAGTAAGCATCAAATCAAATGAGCTATCAATGCCAAACAGTTACAGGAGTGCAGTTTGTTGTGTTCTGCTAACCCCTAGCCATAATGTAGTTATTCATAATGGCAGAATAACAGGCATGTTCATTAAAGCAGTGGAAGACCTCTCAGAAGCCCTATATAAGAATTACTTACATGCACATCCTGACCAGACATTGACCTGATTGACAGGAAAATCAATACTCCTCCATAAGAGTGAAACTGCAAGCCATCCTAATAAATATAGGCCAATAAACTTGCTTTCTGACAATATACAAGTTATAAACTGGAGCTGATACACAGTTTATAATCATTTAGAAAAAAAATCAATTATGGCAATAGAAAAAGGTTATAAAAGAAAAATTAAGACATATGGAACAAAGGATCATTTTTTGCTAAATAAAGCCATAACAGAGAGTTGTAGAATGAATCTAAGTGCGGCATGGATAGAGTACAAAAAGCATTTGATAGCATCCTATATTCTTTAATAAAGGAATGCTTACCGATGTGAACATTCATCCTAATCTGATTAATTACATTACAGTGACCATAAATCAGTGGCAAACCACTTTGCAGCTAAGCCATGACAAGGGGCGAATTATTATCCCAGGGGTAAAAATTCAGAGGAGTATATTTCATGGTGATTCTTTGTCAACATTGTTGATGTCCTTCAAGGATGCATCTGCAGTCATCACATATGGGTTGTCCTGCCTCAGGCAGCCCTTCGGTCGGCCGGATTCCAAAGCCTGGGTCTGGCCTCGGCTGATGTCGCACTTTCCCCGATGTCAGAGCGTCTGGGGTATAAAAGCATCAGCCGACGCCATCTTCCCCAGTCTTTCTTGCCGCGTGGTGCCCGAAGCAGAAGCAGTTCGCAAGTGCCGGTCGGCCAGCTCCTGTGATTCAGCTACCAAGACTTGAAAAAGCTAAGTACCCCGTTGGGGACTCTTTCTTGCCTCAGCCGATGTCAGATAAAGTTAATAATTGTTTAACTTGTGGGAAACAAATACCTCATAAGGATTTCCACTCTTACTGCCTCCCCTGCCTAGGCCCAGACCACGACGTCTCGGCCTGTTCAGCCTGTGCTTCCTTCAACCGACGAACTCTTAGACGTCGGTCGGAGTTTGCAGAGGAATTTTTGGGGCTAGTTTTGCTTATAAGATGCCGTCGGAGACTCCGACTTCGCATTTAGTTAAAAAACGGAAGGACAAGGACCGACACACACGGACCGCGGTTTCGACTGAAACCACGGTCAGGCCTACCGCAAGTGTCTCGGTCTCGGCTGAAATCGAGTCCTTGGTACTTCCTGTCACCGAAATCACACAACCGACTACCTCGGCCTCGGAGGCCCCGGCCGAATCGGTTATTGAATTACCTACTGAAACCGGTATCCAGGAACCTTCCAACACCATTCCTTTAGACAAGTCTACTCCGGCACATGGTGCAGTCAGACCCCCTGCTTCCATGTCCATTAAGGCTTTCTGTAGAGCTAAAGCTGCTAAACTGACTAAAGCTTTGCCTCCCAAGGTTTCCTCTCAGAGACCTTCTACTAGCTCTCAGATTCTTACCCTAGCAGAGGATCTGATTTCCTTAATTAGATGTTCCCAACCTCATCCGGACAGGGGCTCTCAACCACCTCCAGACAAAAGGCCCAGGGTTGAGCCCTCTGACCCCCAGTCCTCAGATGAGTCCACTGATGGCTCTGCTCTGTCAGACCACCAGGAGGAGGCTTATTCGGCCTACGAGGATTCTGATGCTGAAGAATCTATTCCCTCGGCCTCCCCTCCTGAAGAGTTTTCCTTTGGAGAGACATTACACTGTATGAGAGAACATTTTCAATGGCAGGGTCAGGAATTCTCTGATTCTAGAAAGAGATTAAAGACCTTTTTACATTTACCTCAGCATAGGCCTTTAGCTATACCTCCTGTTTTGAATGTCATTGATGATGTGTACTCTGATGCTAGTGCAGCCCCTGACTCTCTCCCTCTGGCTCCTGCCAAACCTGATAGGTACTACAGGGTCCCGGACTCACATCTACACCTGTACAAGGCCCACTCTGCTGATCCAGAAACTATTTCCCAGGGCCCAAAAGGGGTTGCAGCTGCCACTGCTAAAAATCCTCTACCCTCTGAAAGAGAGTCCAGAGCATTAGGGAGATGGGGTAAGAAAGTGTATACTTCTGCAACTCTTTCCATGAGGGCATTAAATTGTCAATTTCATATGATACAGTACCAAGAGTATTTGTTAGATGAATTGCATAAGAAACTGTCCTCTTCTGAACCCCTTGATCGCAAATCCCTTCAGGATCTGGTGCATAACTCCCAGCAGGTTAGTAACCATTTCTTGCAGTGTGGTTATGATGCATTGGAAGCTTCATGTAGGTCAGCTATGACAGGTGCAGTTATCGTAGGCATGCCTGGCTGAAGGAACAATCTCTGCCAGACCATGTTAAAGCTAAGCTTTTGGATGCTCCTATGGAAAAGCAAAAATTATTTGGTTCCATGGCTCAAGAGGTTTTAAAGAAATTTGAAGAAAAGGCAAAATCTGTGCAAACAGTCAAAGACTTTCTGCAAGTCCAACCACCGAGATTCAGCAGAAATTGGCCTACTAAGAATTGGTCCTTTCCGGACTCAGACAGATCTCAGAGAGGCAGGAATAGGCGTGCCAGAGGTAGAGGGCAAGCTAGAGGCTCCTACAGAGGCCATCAGTGGCAGCCTCCCAACCAGAGAGGTAGTGCAGGAACTACAACTGCTACACCAGGACAGAATCAATGACTTGATTTTGACTCCGCCGACCAGGGCTCAATTAGAAGCACCTTTGGGCGGAAAGCTTTCTTTATTCTCAAAAAATTGGCACAGCATTACAAGGGACACATGGACACTGCAAATAATAGACAAAGGATACAGGTTCCATTTCCACACATTGCCAAAAAGAAAAGGCATGCCAGACCTGCCACCAAATCAGAGGGCAGAGGCTTTGAAGCAAATTACCAACTTAATGCAAATGAAAGCCATAGAAAAGGTACCTCTTTCAGAACAAGGCCAAGGATTTTACTCCAGATTATTCCTTGTTCCAAGAAAAGAAAATCAATGGAGGCCTATTCTCGACTTGTCCGCACTGAATACTTACCTCATTGTGCCAAAATTCAAAATGCTGACTCTACAGCAACTCCTTCCCATGCTGGGCAAGGGGTCTTGGCTGGTGACTCTAGACCTCAAGGAGGCATACCTGCATGTCCCTATTCGACAAAGCTGCAGAAGACACCTCAGATTTCTTGCAGGGTCAGAGCATTATCAATTCTCAGCATTACCCTTTGGCTTATCTACTGCGCCCAGAGTATTCACGAAATGCCTGGCATCAGTAATTGCACACTGCAGACTTCAGGGGATTCAAATCTACCCATATCTGGATGACTGCCTTATACAAGCGGACAGCAAGCAAACTTTGTTAAAGGATTTGGACTATGCCATCCACCTGCTACAGGCCTTGGGATATACAGTCAACATCCACAAATCAAGACTGGTTCCATCCCAAAGAATAACTTTTCTGGGTGCGGATCTAGACACAACCACCCAAATGGCCTTTCTCACAGAAGAAAAACAAAAACAACTACTGGATTACTTCAAGAATCTGACAAGACAAACTCAGCTGACTGCAAGGAAAATCCTGCAGGCCCTGGGTTACATGGCATATTGCATTCTTCTGATTCCTCAAGCAAGACTGCATATGAGAAAATTACAATGGTACCTAAGAAGTTTATGGACTCAGCACAGTCACAGCTTAGAAACTTTGATCCCACTCATTCCATGCCTTCAAAAGGAATTTCTGTGGTGGGCTCAAGCCTGCCAGTCGAACAGCGGGTTGCCCTTCAGCAAGCCAAGAGCCAACCAAACCATCACCACGGATGCTTCAGACCAAGGTTGGGGAGCACACATGGAGGGCAGATGTATCCAAGGGCTATGGTCACAAAGAGAGCTGCGCATGCACATAAACCAAAAGGAAATGCTGGCAGTGATACACGCAATCGAGGCCTTCAAACCTTTCCTTCATCAAGGCCACCTGCTCATAAGGACAGACAACACCACAGTTATGTGGTACATAAACAAGCAAGGAGGCACCCATTCCTACCCTCTTTGCAGACTGACAATGAATCTATGGGAACTTGCCTTGAAGCTCAACATACAGCTACAGTCCCAGTTCGTGCCAGGGAAAGACAATATACTGGCAGACAGCTTAAGCAGAACTACCATGGATGCACACGAATGGATGCTGCACCCAGACATCTTCTTACTCATCACACAATCATGGGGAAGGCTGGAAATAGATCTGTTCACTTCCCCCCACAATCATCAACTGAGGAAATTCTGCTCAAGGACATACCACCCACAAGCATGGAAAGTGGACGCTCTCTCTTTCAGCTGGAAAGCTCTAACAGTGTATGCTTTCCCACCTCTCCCATTAATGACCAAAGTCCTACTGAAGATAAGGACAGAGCAGCCCAGAGTGATTCTGATAGCTCCAAACTGGCCAAGGCAGCACTGGTACCCACTGTTAAAGAGCATGTCATAGACGAAACCATGGCCTCTCCCCCTGTGGCCACTCCTACTGACGCAGCACAATTTCAGGACTCTGCACTCCAACCTGAAAACCTTGCAGCTAACTGCCTGGAGAATACCATGACTCCTCCTCAGGATAACCTATCCCAGAGAGTGAAGGATATTATTATGGAAGCTCGCCGGCCTTCCACAAGGAAGGCATATTCAGCAAAATGGAAAAGATTTCACACCTGGAACACAACAAAGGGCCTAGATGTGACAGTGATGAACATGGCACATATACTGGAATATTTGGCAGAATTGTTCCACAATGACCTGTCTTATTCTTCCATTAAGATACATGCATCAGCAATCTCAGCAGAATACAATGTTAATCCACCTGTCTTCTCTCATCCTCTCCTAAGACAGTTTCTAAGAGGAATCAGAAACATCAATCCTCCAAGGAAACCACCTCTACCTACTTGGGACCTTAACTTCGTGTTGGAAAAACTAACACTTCCCCCCTTTGAACCAGCAGCATCGGCAGATCTACAGTTTTTGTCTTGGAAAACTGCCTTCCTTCTGGCCATAATCTCAGCAAGAAGAGTATCTGAGTTACAAGCTTTAATGGCAGTGCAGCCATTTCTTATCTTTCATCAGGACAGAGTTTCTTTGAGGACCAATCCTACATTTATGCCAAAGGTGGTATCCAGGGTATCTTTGAACCAAGCTATTCACTTGCCTACATTCTTCCCACAACCACAAAATAAAGGGGAGAGACTTCTACACACCCTGGACATACACAGACAATTGCGCTACTACTTGGACAGAACTAAAAGTTACAGAAAGACTGACCAGTTGTTTGTAGCATATGCTGCTGGGGTACAAGGAAAAGCAATTTCCAAACAGACAATTTCAAAATGGATAGGAAATTGCATTCGTTTTTGTTACTCCTTTCATGGAAAAACTGTGCCAGCTAACATTAGACCTCATTCCACGAGAGCCACAGCCACCACCACAGCCTTCCTAAGAGTGGTGGCTACCAAGGACATTTTAGAAGCTGCTACATGGAGCTCCGTGCATACATTTGCCAAGCATTACAATTTACCTTTATACTCCAGATCCAGAGCAGGTTTTGCTACGGCAGTCCTGCAGAGTATCTTAACTACACCATCCTTTACTTAGTACCTCCACCCCCCAGATTGGCTATGGTATTCTACCCATATGTGATGACTGCAGATCCATCCTTGAAGGACATAGTACAGTTTTGTACCTACCATAAATGTAGATGTCCGATAGATATGCATCTGCAGTCAGGTTTACCCTCCCTCCTTCCCCTCTGTGGTATTCCTAGGGGGCTTACCCCTCTATTAGCTAGCTGGGGGAATCTATTATGGTGTATTTGTTTGTATATACATGTATATATATATATATTTTTGCAACTGTTTGGAATTTTATTGCATTTCTCCAAATTTAGCCTTCCTAGAGGGCACCTGGCATCTGGGGCAAGAAAAACTGAGGAAGATGGCGTCGGCTGATGCTTTTATACCCCAGACGCTCTGACGTCGGGGAAAGTGCGACATCAGCCGAGGCCAGACCCAGACTTTGGAATCCGGCCGACCGAAGGGCTGCCTGAGGCAGGACAACCCATATGTGATGACTGCAGATGCATACCTATCGGACATCTACATTTATGGTAGGTACAAAACTGTACTTTTTCTCTTGCCCTTAACCCATTAAACTGTTTACTTAATAGTTTAGGCTATAGTTTAACTCCTAGAAACCAACCTTGTCTGAAGACAAGGATCGCAAAGCACAACTGTAAATGGTTAAACATGTCTCAGATGGTATAAGAATGACATTTGTTCTTAATAAATTTGCAAAAGCAACATTTTTAAAGGGAAAGCTGCAGCACCAATGAATATCAGAGTGGGACAGGAATGTGATATAGAGGAACTTGGGCTTGAGGGAGTATATAAATTCTTGTGAATAGATGAGGGATCAGCAATAAAATATGAACAAATGAGAATAAAGCTCAGAAAGGAATGCTTCAGAAGACTGAAGTTAATATTGAAAATGTCTTTGACATCCATGAATAAAGTAAAAGTACACTGTGACTTTAACTTTGACCACCATTTGTCTACTGTAGTAACAAAGGCTATCTACAGAGAAAACCTGATTAGCAAACGCATCACCTCTAGAGCAAAGGAGGTTATAAACCCCCCATACTCATCACTAATCAGGCCCATAATTGAGTATAACACCCCTTTTGGCATGTACCATACAAAGCACCTGCAGCAATTGGAGAGACCTCAGAGATTTCTAACAAAGAAGATCAAGGAACTCCAGCACATGCCTTACACAGACTGACTAAAGTCCCTGTCACTATACTCAGCATTGTGTAGACTTCTCAGTGTAGACTTATGCCTGGCCTACAGAGCAATCTCTGACCCAAACCTAATGAATTTGCAGCACATCCATAAATCAAACGGCTCTAGAGCTTTCTGTACCAGGGAACTAAATATGGCCTGCTGCTTGAAGGATATGCTGGAGGGATAGATTTGTCTCCCAGAGACTGTCTTTGGAATAGGCTTCCAATTCATGTGAAACAGAGCACCTCTATGACACTGTCCAAAAGGAACCTGGATGAGAGGATGGGGCACCATAAATTCTTACTGGGGATAGTGCCCGCAACCATCCTGGACTTTAGCAATCATTACTAAACACAGTATGGTATTACATTGGTATGAAACAGCTAGGCTTGAAATTACCTCTGGGTCAATAGCCTAGTAACCTCCTATGATCATATGATCCTATAAATCAATTTGCTCTTCCTGTTCTAATGCACAGCTTTGTTTTGATAAGCTGGCCACAAAAAGCACTGAACCCATTAGACCAAGAAAAATGCTTCATGCTTATTAAATGATAAATAAAAAAATACCAAGATTATATATTCCTCATTCTGAAAGAGTTATGGGTCCCCTCAAAGTTGACCACAAGTATAAATGTACAGTTGTGGGGCTGCATACATATTTTCAGACCTCATCAGATCCAGACATAGTGTAAAAATTCTTAAGCACAAAGAGATGTTTAAGATGACATCTTTGCTTAGTTTAGTAGAAGAATTTTGGAACAAAGCAGGAATGGAAATCAAGCCAGTATTCAATAATCAGTCAGCAACTGAAAGGCATCAGATGGGAAGGGAAAAAATTGATAAGTCCATAATCATAGTGGCAAGTATAGAGATTGAGATGAACAGAAAGAAGACCAGCGACACAGAAATTAATGCATAAATATGAGACTGCAAAGCATAAGTCACATTTGTGAAATACAGGTGTATAAGAAAAGGTGGAAACAGTGGATTTTATTGACTTTGTTAAACCTCTGGGGAACTGAGAGGCATTTGCTTCACATCATGTCATAAATGTTTGGAAGGACACTGAGGGGATCTGAAGAGGAAAGAAAAATGTAACTAAATAAAACACTTTCTGTTCTTAACAATATTTCTATGAAACTTTTCACTGTATAAATTGCTTGTTTTATTGTAAAGCATTTTAGTTGTTTGTGATAAAGATTTGAAAGTCAGCAGATATTTCTTTCTCTTTCTTTCTTTCTTTCTTTCTTCTTTTTTAGTATTATGAAATACAGGCCATAACAATGCAAAAAGAGAAAAAAGGCTAGACAAAAACGTGTTTAAATGAATAGGCTGCACTCTTGGATTGTTGAGGTGGGAGATGGGGTGCAAAAGTACACAGATCATAATATATGTAGAGCTGATATATTTTTTCTTACTTTAGCATAGGTGAATGTCTGGATTCAGACCCTTAATCTAATAACAAGTTTTAAGGGGTAACAAGTGAAAAAGAGAACACTGAATATAATGAAAAGTTTTCCTTTATAATAAATGTTTCAGCTTGTCTTTAGAAGTCTGCATGTGAGTACTACATTTTTTCTCTTACATTTCAATGGAGACAAGCTGATAATAGGGCATTAAAAAGCCAGAACACTAGTTTATTCAAGGCTAAATGTTAATGTTTTCTGAAAGCATGCAAGTTGTTTTTCACATTTAGGTGGGGAGTAAAGGAAAAAAAAGAACAGAAGACAATTAGTGTGGTTAGAAGCACAGGCAATAACATGTCTCTTATCATGGATAATCTCAATTTTAGGTTAATTAAACCTGTGTTTTCAGTTGCCTGTTTAGAACAATTGTTTCTATTAGGAATGTGTGATGCCCGTGCACTGGCCCAGCAATCAAGGAGCCTCAGTCCTCACCACTAACACCAATGAGGGGGCATCCACACTGGGAAGGATAATAAATACACACACAGTAAAGTACAATTTCCCTTAGCAGCACACAAAGATCACTGTCAGTCTGGGGCTGGTTTCTCCCTTTCTCTCCAGATCCCAATAGGTTCCTAGGTTCATAGGTAGATACTAGGCTACCTGCCCGAGGGCATTTAGAAGCCTAACCAGAGTGTGTCAGCTTTCGCTGCCCCATTGATTAATTAACTGAGCATCTGTCAAGAAGAGCCAATGAAGTGATCCCAGGGGTGTATTTTCTGTTACCCATCCACTCGTCAAGGTTTCTCTTGAAGAGTGTTAGTGACACGCTCTGCCTAATGTAGTTAGGAATTTTGTTCCAAAGCATGAGGAATCTCTGTGACAGGAATCTATCCCTCCAGCATGTTCTATTTATTGTTGTGGTGAGGTTTAGGTCACTAGAGCAAGTGGCTCGCAGTGACTTGGATTTCTTTAGCTAGAGCATGTCCATCAATTCTGAGTTGGACATGGCTTTGTATGTCAGGCAGTAACACAACCCACTGGCATAGCTATAGGGTCCAGATCTCAGCCTAGTGGTTAAGCTAAAACCTTCTGCACCCTCTTTGTCCAATCAGTGCTTCGTGTCCCTATCCAAGCAGCTCACACACACACACACACACACACACACACACACACACACACACACACACACACACACACACACACACACACACACACTTTAACAAATGAGTTATATACAAACACACAACTACTCCTGAGGAGGCTGGCACAGGTTCTCCAGCTATTCCCCTTCCTGCAGGCTATAAGGTAGTAATCACTCCCACCAACCACTAATATCAGCTACTAATAAGGCCCTTACCAAGGGTATCCAATTATTACTGTGCAATTCTTCTTCTTCTTTCGGCTTTTCCCAGTTAGGGGTCACCACAGTGGATCACTTGGCTGCTGATGATTGGCAATGGAGTTTTACAGTGTCGAGTTGCCAGCCCAGTGCCCAAGCACACACACGCACGCACACACTCACACTTAGGGCCAATTTAGAGTGTCCAATCCACCTACAGCGTGTCTTTGGGATGTGGGAGGAAACCGGAGCACCCGGAGGAAACCCACGTGACCACAGGGGAGACATGCAGACTCCACACAGTAGGCACCCCAGCCGAGGATCAGACTGGAGAACCTCTTGCTGTGAGGTGGCAACGTTAACCGCAGCACTGTGCAATATTACTATCTAAATGGTAAGTGTAACTGAACAGCAAGGCTTATTGGAGTGGCTTAGTACAGTATCACTATATACATGCAATGTACTCTAGAGCTTCAATTATCTCTACACAAAACAGCCACAGTTGAAAGGTTTAAAATATTTAATAATAAATAACAAGACAATACTTCTTACTACGCAGTGCTAGTCAAGAGTTCAGAGATCACAGGAAAATGCTTAAAATAATACAGTAGAATAGTTCTGACATCAATACAGAAAACAGCTAGACTAGACTTACTATTTCCTATCTATATCTAAGAGCAAACACAGTTCTAAAATAACCTCACATATAGAGCAAGACAGTGCTGGTGATGTTGGATGTTCTGAAGACAAATGCAAAATACTCTGATTCTCTCTCTCTCTCTCTCTCTCTCTGTCCTTAAATGAAAACTCCACCCTCTCATACAGTTTAACTCAATCGTTAGGTTTCTTTTCTCCCTATAATATGGTTCCAGCATTGTGTGTGTACCAGGAACTTGCTTGTAGTTTTTTAAAATTTTATTTCCTTGCACTGGAGTCAAAGGAAGAGAAATCCCACTTACTTTTTTTAAAAACTCAACTTCTCACATACTTTGCAGAGAAATTCGTCTCCACCTACATGACATATCATAGACACAATTAAATCTGTAGTTTACCCTGTCAGGTCCTGCTGTCAATCCTAGATGGGTAATTAATCCTGCTAATGTCAGGAACACAGCAGCTGATGTAAAAAAGGCATAAAGCTATGGAATTGTTTCCACTGTTTTTATTTCAGAGGGGAAGAGAACTTAACACTTCCTTTTCATAGCAAAACAAAGCAATTTGATCAGTCAGGGGTTTAAAGGCAATTGCCAACTCTTCTGATAAATTTAAATAAGCAGCAACACAGTATTGAAATTCTAAGCTTTAAGTGTTATTTCTAATAGTTTGTGCTAAGATAACTTGACTTTAACATACATTTACTATGTGCCCTAGCATTAAGAACACCAAGAAAAGGAAATCAGATGTACTTAACTGTGTTTAAATATACACACACACTTTTGTACACATGTACTTTATATACATATACAGAAACACACACACACACATGTGCGTGCAATATGTGTGCATACAATGAATTATTTATAATAAACAACATAGTATAGTTAAGCATTATTAATGTATACATTCTAGTAAATGCTGCTCAATGATTTACTTGGTCACTCACACATTGGCTATGTGTTCCACATCTAATCTTGGTCAATGTCTTTCTGTCAGTATTTTTTTATTTGTATTGATAAGTGCATTTAATAATTGTTATTACCTTTGCCAGTGTAGCTTATGTTATGGCTGAAAAGGGTCCTGTGACCAGTTCACTTTCCTGGTTACCAAAGTATAAATAAATATGAAATAGAAAAAAAAAGAGGGGGAATATGACAGAAATAATTGAGAAACTAGTAAAGCACATTTTAAGTCTGCATCATTCATGAGATCATGGATCAGGCAATCCCTAATAAAACCAAGACTCTTTCCACCAAGGGCAAACGTCCAGTCTGGTGGACCCCAGCCATAAACAAACTTTACAATAAGAGGAGAAAGCTGTTACATGACAGAGCAAAATCCATAAAAGAGAAGACACCTTTGATCATTATTAGTAAAAAAAATACGAGCACTCATAAAATCATCCAAGGCCAACTTTGAGAGAAAAATTGCCATAGATTCAAAAGACAATTATAAGGCCTTCTTCAGCTATGTTAGAAACCTGGGTGGAAACTCCCAGATATGCTCAGAATTAGTCCAAAATGATACAAAAATCACTGAACCCACAGACATTGCCAACATACTGACAGGTTCAGTGCAAACTTCACCCCCCTCTCCCCCCCAAAAGGAGAGATATTATCCCAGCGGAGTGCAGCCTCCCAGACATCTCCAATGCGCAGGTGAAAGCTGCTCTCTCTAAAGCTAAAAACACAGCATCAATGGGACCGGATGGTGTCCCCAGCTGTGTGCTACACGAACTCAATGAGGAACTAAATCCGCACATAAGGCAGCTGTTTAATCTTAGCCTTACCACAGGATACATGCCCAAGGAGTGGCGTACGGCAACTGTGGTCCCACTGCACAAAGGCGGTGCCTCTACGGACCCTGGTAATTACCGCCCCATAAGCTTAACAAGCCTGGTCTGCAAAGCTATGGAGAGGATCATAATGGAACTCATAAACAAAGACATAGGGGACTTGCAGACATTGGACCCGACCCAGTTTGGCTTTGTCAAGGGCAGATCATGCCTTTTGAACTTGGATGACTTCTTCGAAACAGTCACCAAGGCCATTGATGAGGGAAAGGCAGTCCATACAGCCAACCTTGGCCTTGCAAAAGCTTTCGACACTATACCCCACTCGGGTATTATAGAGAAACTTACCAGCTTAAATGTAAACCCATATGTCACAAGATGGTTTGCAAACTGACTAAAGGACAGAACCCACAGGGTTAGAGTATCTGGCGCCATGTCAGACTCCAAGCTGGTCACAAGTGGTGTCCTACAGGGCTCAGTCCTTGGTCCCCTGTTGTTCGGCATCTACTTCTCAGAAGTACAGGCTAACATAGGAGGACTATGGCTGACAAAGTTTGCAGATGACTGCAAACTGGGAGCCATAGTGGAAAGTACATCGGACACAGATATCCTTCAGAGGGGTCTCACGGAAACTGATAGCTGGTGCCAGTGCCATGGCCTGAAGTTAAATGCCAAAAAATGTATAGTCATACCCTTCGGGAAAAACAAGGTAACCCCAAGCTACCATATAGGTGGCAATCCACTAAGCACAGAAGAGGTTATCAGGGACCTGGGGACCCAGGTTGACAGTGGCCTTTCTTTTGACACTCACATTGTTAAAGTGGTTAGAAAAACCTTCTACATTGCCCACCTGATCATGAAGGGATTCACATCCAGATCAAGTGAGGTCATTGTTCCCCTGTACTCTTCACTTATCAGACCAATGATCGAGTACAATGCCCCATTCGGGATGTATCTCACCCAACACCTGCAGCAATTGGAGAGACCCCAAAAGTTCCTCACCAAAAGGATAAAGGGACTCCAAAATCTGTCATATGCTGCCAGACTGAAGGAACTCCAGCTCTATTCAGTCTCATACCGTCTGCTCAGAGGTGACCTGTGCCTGACATACAAGGCCATGTCCAACCTGGAATTAATGGACATGCTCCACCTCAAAAAATCCAAATCTACCAGATCCAATAGAGCAAGCGACTTAAACCTTAGCACGGATATAAATAGGACATGCTGGAGGGATAGATTTGTCACCCAGAGACTCCCTATGTTGTGGAATAAAATCCCGGTCCATGTGAGGCAGAGCACCTCACTGGCTCTGTTCAAGAGAAATCTTGACCGGTGGATGGGAGATCGTAGGTTTACCCCGGGAATCATCTCTGTGTCACTGCTGGACAGAGGCACAACAAACTAATGGGCACAGTATTTTTTAACATAAGGGGTGGCGTAAGCCACAAAAACTCTGGGCTAGGCTTATAAATGCCATAGGGCTGATAGCCTAGTATAAACCTATGAACCTATGAGAGAGAAAAATCCTCCCACTGAAGGCATTGGGAAGTAACAGACAGGCTAAGTTTAGAGTCCTACCACTTGTCACTTGTAAATGTACAGCAAGGATTATTTACTGCAGTGAGAGTTTTCACACCTCAGCATGAGAGTATGGGGGAGGGTTTATCTAGTTTGGTAGAACTGCAAAAGACTCCTCTTACAAAAAACTGTCTTTATCTGCTTTCTTTTGCTTCAAGTAGCTAACAGCTGTTTATAGCATAGAACAAGCTCTGGCAGACAGATAAATGAGGCTCAGTCAGGCAAACAGAGAAGCTGCTCTTTTACAGAAGGTGTGTTTAGATGACAGTGCTTTATATTTTAATGGCATGAGAAAACAGCACCACTTCCTTATGTCTGACATTAGTCATATAAAGAGGACTTGAAATGTATTCTGGGAAGAAGGAAGGAAAGAAATAAAATCACATTACCAAGACAGGCTCCATCATCCACCATTTTGAGAGAAACACATTAAAATTATAAAAGAAGCACTTGGAGTGATTATGAAGCATTAAAATAGCTCAAGATACAATGAAAAAAATATGTTTTTTGAGTTCTAGGGTGGAGTTTTCCTTTAAATTGATAACACAGTACCACTGCCTCATTTCAGATTACATCATTTTTTTCTGATTCCCAGGCTAATAGAAACTCAGAGTTTAGCAGCCCTTTTGATCTTGCACCTGGTCAGGAAGCTACAGCAATAAAAGACATTATGCATGCAAATTCTAGCAATTAACTCTGGTCTCAAAACAACAGCAAGAATTCCTTCATCCAGACATCTCGGCTCCGAGTTTTGAGATCAAACAATTATACAATGCTTGACTTATCAGCTTTCCTCCAACACAGTGCAATGTGGTTACATTTTTGAAGTTCAACATTTAACACTATTTTCTTCCATTTAAGAGAACAAGCTTGTGGCTTATATTAATATTTAAAATGACAGAATTATCTACAGAATTCTATCTGGCTAGGCTGGCAGCCTTCACATATCTTTACATATCCCCTGAGATCTCAAGCTAGTTTTTCAAGTGACCCTTGAGAAATGTGGCTTGAGAGGGTAGGTCTATCTGAGTATACCTTACCCCATTCCCTGTCTTGAGAGCCCATCTGCACTGGCATTGCTACTCTCACTGTGATGCTGCACTGACATATCATATGCTTGCAACACTAGGCTTCATCTTAGCAACTTGGCATTTTGCTGGCTGGTTCTGTGTAACCATGTTAGGGGATTGTGGTCTGTAACTACAGTGAATTTTCTTCCATACAGATAAGGCTGAAGTTTCTGTAGTGCCAACATTATGGCTAGACATTCCTTTTCTACAACTGCATAGCATTCCTCCCTGGGTTGGACCCTATGACTGAGATAAACCACTGGGTATTCTACTCCCTCTGAAGAAATTTGGATAAGTACATCCCCCACCCCATGGTTCGAAGCATCCACCTGCACAACAAATTATTTGCTGTAATCTGTACTGGCTAACACAGGGGGTTCTTCCAAAGCTTCTTTAAGCTTCTGGAATGCCTGCTCACATGCTGGGGTCCACACTACATTATCTGGCCCGTTCTTCCTTGTCAGGTCTGTGAGGGGAGCAGCTATGGTACTATAACTGGGGACAAACTTTCTGTAGTACCCTGCTGTCCCTAGGAATGCCCTCACCTGCTTTTTGGTAACAGGTACAGGCCATGGTTGAATGGCTTCTACTTTGGCAGGTTCTGGCCTGATCTTACCAGTCCCCATTCTATGTCCTAGGTAGGAGACCTCTGCTATACCCACCTGACATTTGCTCGGCTTAATGGTCAACCCTGCCCTCTGTAGTCTGCCCAGCACCTCCCTGACATGTTGAAGGTACTCTTACCAGGAATGGCTGTAGATAGTAATATCATCTAGGAAAGCAAGGGCAAACCCTCCTGCTCCTGCTAGGATATGATCTACCAGACTCTGGAAAGTTGCTGGGATATTTTTCATCCCAAAGGGCATCTTTGTGAACTCATACAAACCAACAAAAGTCACAAAGGCTGACTTCTCTCTAGCACTGGGAGTCAAGGGCACTGGCCAGTAACCCTTGGTAAGATCAATGGTGGCATGATACTTATCCCCACCTAGCTGCTCTAGGGCCTCATCTGTCCTAGGCATGGGGTAAGCATCTGACTCTGTGTGACTATTTAATTTCCTGTAGTCCACACAGAACCTGGTGCTGTCATCCTTCTTTGGCACCAGCACCACTGGGGAGGCCCAGGGACTGTTGGACTCTTGAATTACCCCTAGTGTCAACATCTCCTGTATCTCCTCCCTCAGAATCTGTTTGACTCTCTCAGGCACCCTATAAGGGGCCTGCCTAATAGGCCTTTGGGGTCCTGCATCCACATGGTGCTGCACCAGGTGGGTGCACCCTGGTTTCCCGTGAGCATGTCCCCAAACTCCTGTAACACTGCTCGGATTTCTCAAACCTGGATAGGAGATAGCTGCTGGGACATTGCTACCCCTTCCACTGAGGTGTCAGTCTGAGCCTCACTGAGGAGATCAGTCCCCAGGTCTCCCTCAGACTCCTCCTGCAGTTCACTGCAAATACTCAGCACAAGGAGCTCCCTATCATGGTAAGGTTCCATCAAGTTAACCTGGTACAATTTGTGCTCCTGCCTTGCAGTTCCACCATGTAGTTAACATCACTTACCTTTCTTACCACCTTTTAGGGTCCCCCCCAAGCTGCTTGCAGCTTGATGTGTCTGATAGGAATGAGAACCACTACCTGCTGCCCTACAGCATACTCTCTAGCTTAAGCATTTCTGTCATATCATACCTTTTTCTGTTGTTGAGCTTCTGCAGGTTCCCCTGGGCCAAGTCCATAAGTTCCCTGAGCCTTATCCTGAGGTTTAGGACATATGCCACAACAGACTCCTTGTGAGATTCACACTCACCTTCCCACTCATCACAAATTAATCCTAGAGGTCCTCTCATCCTATGCCCATACATCAACTCAAAGGGTGAAAAAACTGTGGATTCCTGAGGAACCTCTCTGTAAACAAACAACAGATGGGGCAAATATTTGTCCCACTCCCTCTTAAACTAGTCTGCAAATGCCCATAGCATGGACTTGATTGTAGAGTTTAACCTCTCAACAAAACCATTAGTCTGGGGATAGAAGGGGGTGGTCTTCAGGTGCTTCACCCTGCAGTACTTCCACAGACAAGCCAGCAGGTCTGACATAAAATTGGTATCTCTGTCAGTCAGTATTTATTTTGGGAAAGCTACCCTGCTGAAAATCTTTAACAAAGCATTTGCTACATTTTCTGTCTCAATGGAGGACAAAGCCACTGCCTCAGGGTATCTTGTAGCATAATCTACTACCACTAGGATATACTTTTTACCTGTGGAAATTGGGGTACTCAGAGGCCCCACAATATCCATAGCTACCCTCTGAAATGGCTCCTCAATCACAGGCAAAGGCCTCTCACCTTGTCTCCTGCCTTGCCTACCTTTTGGCACTGCTCACAGGTCCTGCAGTACCCTGTTACATCTCTGGAAATTCCAGGCCAATAAACATTCTACATAATACGTCTCTTTGTACTTTTTATGCCCATATGACATGCAATGGGAATATCATGGGCTATGGCTAGAAGCACCAGATGGTAGGCTCTAGGTACTAACAACTGCTGTATTCTCTCACCTGATAGCCCTCCCTCACAGGTCCACTCTCTATACAGTAACCCCTGGTCCCAGTATACAGATTCCCCCTTCCCTTGAGAATCAGGTGCCTCACTAGCTACCTGCCTCAGACCTTGCAATGTTGGGTCTGAGAGCTGAGCCTGTCTCATCTCTCTCTTTGTAACCCTTCCCAGCTCTCCTTCCACAGGAAGCCTGGCATCCTCTGACAGCAATGTCTCACTGCCAGCCTGGGTACTACTATTCACCTCAACCTTTGCAGTCACTCTATTCAAGGGATCATCCATATCCACAAGCAGCTGTGGCTCACCTTCAGTCTCACTGCTACAGAGTAGCTCCCTCCCTGAAGTAACCACCTCACCAGTCCTGGCTGCAAGTATGTGGTCTGTCTGGGTCCCCCCAAGCTACCAGACCCACATGCTTGTCTCAAAGCCTGACTGTGTGTAACTGTATAAACACATGGTACTACCTCATCAAAATCCTTCCCTATCAGAACATCTTCAGGATGGTACTTCAGTACCCCTGTTGTCTCAATACAACCTACTGTTGGCATTTTGTCTTTCCCACTTACTGGCTCTCTCACCTTTTGTTTCCCACCTTGCTTCCATGGACATCTGTATGCCACATGGCCCTACCGGTTGCATTAAAAACATTTAACCCTAGGTCCTGGAAGTGTACCTGGACTAGTGGCTTCCCCTGCTACTGGCAGATTCTGTTGAGCAGTCTGGGCTCTCCACCATGGATTCCTTTAGACCCATGAGCAGTATTGAGGGTCCCTTTCCTGTGCAGGGATGCCCTGCTTGCTAGGTATAGGTCTCCCTTCTTCCCCAACTCATCTGAAGTAGCATTGTCTATCAGCTAACCAGATCGTTATGTCCTCAGGCAAAGTGCTAAGGGCTTGTTCCCTCACCAAAAGGTCTGTCAGCCCTTCAAAAGTGGTGACCTGACATCCCTTCACCCACCTATGAAAATAAGTGCTCAGTTCAGCAACATATTCACACACTTTCATCTGGCTTGCATCTATGCTCACAAAACGTTTCCCTATAAGTTTCAGGTGTTAGTTTAAAAAATTCTAACAAACAATTCTTAACAGCAGTATAATCAAAACATTCATGATCAGTTAATTTAGACAACACAGTTAAAGCTTTACCATGGAGTAAGGGGGTCAGGAACCGTACCCAGTCCTTTGGTCAACATCATACTGTTTACATACCTTCTCAAACATATGAATGACACTATCAAAATTATCCCCCCTCTGTAAACTGCAGAAGAAATTTACTGACCTTTTGTGCTTCTGGGGTCCAGTTCCTTCCTTCCCCATTACCTGCATGACTCTGGCGAAGAGTCAGCATCTCCTTTTCAAGCTGCCTCTGCCACTCTTTTTCCACAGCTTCCATTTCCAAATGCCTGGCCTCCAACCCAAGTCTATTTAGCTCTCGGTGGATTTTTAAGTCCTCTCCACAAAGGTTGAGCTGTTCATTCCTGAGTGTTGTACATTACCACGGCCAGTCTGATTGTCCTCCTGGTTCCTGTTTTCTAATGCAGCTGTGACCAAAGCTGCCATCATGTCTGCCTTAATCAGGTTTTCCTGCACCAGTCCTTTAGCTTGGCACATCTCATCCAACTGGCTCCTTGTCAGCTTTCCATACTCCTCTGCTGACATGCTTGCCTGCTCTCCTGACTAAGCTCCCAAAAGAAATAAAACAATTGTGATCTGAACTCTGAATATTCACTGCATGGCTGATTTAGAGTACAAAAACACCTTCAGTGATCACTGTACACAAGCTACAGGAATTCACTATCCACATCACTACAAGCCAATTACTATGTGCCAACCAATTAATATGTGGTGTGGATATCCCACCACTGCCAAACAATTAATATGTGACACCTGTGCACTGGCCCAGCAATCAAGGAGCCTCAGTCCTCACCACTAACACCAGTGAGGGGCATCCACATTGGGAAGGATAACAAATACACACACAGTAAAGTACAATTTCCCTTAAGAGCACACAGAGATCACAGTCAGTCTGGGGCTGGTTTCTCTCTTTCTCTCCAGATCCCCAATTAGATTCCACACTGGCACAGCTATAGGGTCCATATCTCAGCCTAGTGGTCAGTATTGCTTCATGTCCCTGCCCAGGTAGCTGACAAACACACACACACACACACACACACACACACACACACACACACACACACACACACACACACACACACACACTCACACACACACACACACACACACACACACACACACACACACACACACACACACACACACACACACACACACACACACACTTTAACATATGAGTTATATACAAACACACAGACACTCCTGGGGAAGCCTGCACAGGTTCTCCAGTTATGCCCCTTCCTGCCAGCTAGTAATCACCCCCACCAACCACTAATATCAGCTACTAATAGGGCCCTTGCCAAGGGTATCCAATTATTACTGTGCAATATTGTTATCTAAATGGTAAGTGTAACTGAACAGCAAGGCTTATTGGGGTGGCTTAGTACAGTATGACTATATACATACAATGTACCCTAGAGCTTACATTATCTCTACACAAAATGGCCACAGTTGAAAGGTTTAAAAATATTTAATAATAAATAGTAAGAACACAAGACAATACTTCTTACTACACAGTGATAGTCAAGAGTTCAGAGATCACAGGAAAATGCTTAAAATAATACAATAGAATAGTTCTGACATCAGTACAGAAAACAGTTGGACTAGACGTACTATTTCCTATCTATATCTAAGAACAAACACAGTTCTAAAATAAACTTACATATAAAGCAAGACAGTGCTGGTGATGTTGGATGTTCTGAAGACAAATGCAAAATACTCTGATTCTGTCTCTCTCTCTCTCTCTCTCTCTCTCTCTCTCTTTCTGTCCTTAAATTGATAACACAATACTACTGCCTCATTTCAGATTACATCATTTTTTTTCTCTGGTCCCCAGGCTAACAGAAACCCAAAGTTTAGCAGCCCTTTTGATCTTGCACCTGGTCAGGAAGCTACGGCAATAAAAGACATTATGCATGCAAATTCTAGCAATTAACTGTAATCTCAAAACAATAGCAATAATTCCTTCATCCAGGCATCTTGGCTCTGAGTTTTGAGATCAAACAATTATACAATGCTTGACTTATCCTCTCCTCCAGCAGAGTGCAATGTGGTTACATTTTTGAAGTTCAACATTCAACACCATTTTCTTTCATTTAAGAGGACAGGCCTGTGGCTTATATATTAATATTTACAAATGATAGAATTATCTACAAAATTATATCTGGCTTGGCTGGCAGCCTTCACATATCTTCACAGAATGTTAAACTTCATTATCTGTAGATGTACATAGTGTTAAGTTAACAGGTTATGGGGATGTTCTGGAAGGCATTTTTTGAGGGTTTTTGTTAAAACAAGGTTTTAGAACAGGTTCCAATGTTGATGATAAGAAAAAATGTATAAAGTATCAACTTGCCAAACATTATTTGGTGCATATGTCACAAAAGCTGGGCATAGACATTTAAAAAAGCTGTCATATAAAATAGGTGGGAATAATGACTTCTTATCAAAATGGTCTCACTGGTATGGATAAAAAAGAAAGAATATATGTGTCCCGTGCGGGTATGACTCCAGCCTTGAGAAGCATCCTACCATCACCAATGATGATGAAACAGTACCAGCAAAAATTCTCTTCAACAATTGGCTTAGTTTCTGGTGTTAGAACAATGGGATCCAAAATCTGTCAGCCACTGGAGACATGGATGAAAAACCACAATGCTTTGCCAGAGATAGTTTGCACTTGTCACCACTTGGTTTCTTGGTACTGACAAAAACTTTTATCTATCCATGTAGTGCCTTTTTTGGCCATGCTGAGTTATTAAACCCTCCAACATAACAAAACTCACTTGCAACCACCTAAATGTACCTCTGCTCAATGCAAGGAGTTTAAATAAAAAATGTACTCACTAGAAGCACTCCTCACCCTGGACAATGCAGACATACAGTATGTGCAGTCACAGAAACATGGTTCAGAAGCAGGCAGATCATGCCAGCTATCAAAGGCTACAATGCCAGTTTCCTGCCTTTCCTGGAACTAGTGTAGTCCAGATACAGATTTGTTGTATCCAGGACTGTTTGTAGGCTTCTGAGCGGTGCCAAAAAGTCTGCTCTTCAATTTTTCCCTTAGATCTGCTAGCTCTCTCTTCTCCTATATTTTAATAGAATATTAGTCTAGCACTTTGCCAGACTTCTTATAGCAATTAGTGTAGCACACAAAAGTGCTACCAGCACTAAACAGTCTACAAGGAAACATCTCCAGTACTTATTATTAATGCCCACCTCTCCAGGCATATCTAAAGGTCAGTTCCCTGTGCTTTCTCCTATTAACATGAGCTTGGGCATCCTGAGGCAAGGTAGCAACTGCTTCATGTACACTGACAACCCTCTACTCTTACCTCCCAACACTCAGACTTGTGAGAGATGCACTTATATATCCAAATTGGAAGCCACGCACTCTCCAGCCAAGACCAAAATAGCTGGTCAACAGGAGAAGGTTAACACTTGCACCACACCACATGGAACACATAGCCCTCTAGAATACACACCCGCACTGCCTTCACATAAAAACACAAACCACACACCCACCTTTGCAGAGGCTCTCAATAAAGATCTACCCAAACAGCAGAGACCTCCAAGGCAGAAACGCACTCGACCACCACAACACAACACTAATCATGAGACACATAACTCTCCTAAACAGTGTGCCACTCAATCAAAGCTTCTAAGGCAAGCCAGCATGCCCAACACAGTAGTCATTGGTGACTTGATAGTGAGGCATAGTCCCACTCACTAGGCTGAATAAGGAGAAAGTAACAGTTACCTGCCTGCCAGGTGCCAGGATCTGCCACATAACGCATGCACCCAGGTCCCTCAACAACAGGTACAAATATGACTCTGTCATTATATATTTGGGTGTGAATGACCTGAGATGTACCTCCCTGGACTACATGAAAAGAGACATGGAGGAAATCTTGGATTATGTGGCCCAGGCGGATATGACCCTAACCCTGAGCAGCCTCCTACCATCATCCAAAATGCTACCACAGTACACGCAAAAAATTATTGATGTCAGCAATTGGCTACATTTCTGGTGTTATTCTAAAGGGATCCAGTATCTGCCTGCCTGGGATGACATGACTGACAGACCTCGAAGCTTTGCCAGAGATGGAATTCAGTTGTCACCGCTGGGCTTCTGCATACTGGCCAAGGCTTTTGCCACCCCTATAGTGCCTTTTTAGGTGGTGTTCCAAAGACCAAATTACCACCATAACAGCTACAAACAAATACAATCTGAGGGTCATGCTGCTCAACACTAGACATCTAAATCTCAAAATGCACTCATTTGAAGCACTCCTTAAAATGGAGAACATCAACATTTGTGCTGTAACAGAGACCTAGTTCAAGGCACCAGAAAGCACCCCCTGCACTACCAGGCTATAACTCATTCCACACCTTTCGGCCCCAGAACTTGGACTGAAGCACCAAAGGTGGTGGTGTTTCCATATTCATAAAGGATGCTCACACCTCCAGACTGGTAGCCCAACATAACACATGAGAGATACTACAGGTGCAGCTAACATTGGGTAAGACAGCGATTCAAGTCGTAGCCTGCTATAGGTCCCCAACCATGTCCCAAGACTCACACTCCATGTTCCTAAGCACCCTGGAGAATATTAGGATCCAACCTAACACTCTCATACTGGTTGACTTCAACTTTCCCTCCATTAAGTGGGAAAACTACTCATGTACCAATACACTTGCCCAACGTTTCCTGGAATTCATTAATTCCAATGCCCTGGACCAGCTCATTTTTACCCCCACTAGAGGTAGCAACATCCTTGACCTGGTCATTACTAACATGAGCGACCATTGCTCTATACCAGTAGTTAACTCTTCCCTGGTTAGATCCAACCACAAACTAATCACCTTGGAAATCCATATACCCCCCCCCCCGCCCCCAGCAAAGGTAGCCATCATGAAAAACTTCTCCAAAGCAAACTTTGTGCTCCTAAAAAAAGAAGTGACTAACTTCATGGCACCAATGCAATTGGAGAACAGCTGCATGACTGACAAATCATACACTAAAGCTCTATACGAACACATACACAAATGCATGGATTTCGCCATATCCAATAGAACCAAGACACTCTCCTCCAAAAAAAGGAAGCCAATCTGGTGGTCCCCCTGCCATAAACAAACTCTACAACAGAAGGAGAAAAGTGATGTGAAATAAAGCAAAGTCCCTAGACTGGAAAAACTCCCTTATCAGCCTCAACAAAAAGTTGAGATCCCTCATCAAATCCTCTAAAGCTAGCTATGAAAACAAAATTGCAGCAGATAGTAAAGACAACCACAAGGCTTTCTATAGTTATGTAAAGAATCTCCACAGCAATACCCAGATTTGCTCTGAGCTATTGCACAATGGCACCTCCTATACCAACAAATATTGTCAAAATACTGACTGACAGATTCAGTGCCAACTTTACTCCTCTCTTCCCCACCAAAGGACCAATCACAATACCAGCAGATTGCCAGCACTCAGTATTACTACTGCACAGGTTAAATTAGCACTGTCCAAGGCCAAGAATACAGCGTCTATGGGACCTGACAATATCCCTGGCTGTGTTCAACATGAATTACAGAGTGAACTGGCACCTCACCTGTGTGCCCTGTTCAATCACAGCTCACCTCAGGCTTTGTCCCTACTGAATGGCACACTGCTACATTCATCCCTCTCCACAAAGGAGGAGCAACTACAGACCCTGGGAACTATCACCCCATTAGCCTGATGAGTCTGATATGCAAAGCTATGGAACGCATCATTGTGGACCTAATAAACAAGGACATAGGAAATCTCCAAACTCTGGATCCCACAGTTTGGTTTTGTGAAGGGTAGATCATGCCTGCTCAACCTTGTCGACTTCTTTGAGTCAGTCACTAGAGCTGAGGATGAAGACAAGGTGGTTCATACAGCCTACCTTGATCTTTCCAAGGCTTTTGATACCATTCCCCACTCAGGAATCATAGAAAAACACAGTAAACTAGGCATCAACCCCTATATCAATAAATGGGTTGCAAAATGGCTCACAGATAGAACCCACAGTGTGTAAGTAGCTGACTCCAAGTCAGACTGCTGACCAGTCACAAGTGGTGTCCCACAGGGTTCAGGCCTGGGTCCTCTCCTGTTTGGTATCTATTTCTCTGATGTCCAGGCCAACACGAAGGGACTCTGACTGACAAAGTTCGCAGATGATTGCAAGTCGGGAGCCATAATTAACTCCACAAGTGATGCTGACGTTCTACATAAAGTCCTCACTGAGACCATTGACTGGTGTCAGAACCATGGCCTTAAGCTCAATGCCAAAAAATGTGTCATCATCCCCTTTGGGAAAAACCCGATTCCCATGAATTACCACATCAATGGTAGTCCACTGAACACAGAAGGTGTTATAAGAGATCTGGGAACACAGGTTGACAGCAACCTCTCTTTTGACCACCACATTGCCACTGTGGTCAGAAAGTCCTTCTATGTGGCACATCTCATTACTAAGAGTTTTGCATCTAAAAAGAAAGAGGTCATTGTCTCCCTCTACTTTTCCCTCATTAGGCCAGTCATTGAGTACAATACCCATTTGGCATGTACCTCACTAGACACCTGCAACAACTGGAGAGGCCGCAAAAGTACCTCACAAAGAGGATCCTAGGCCTTAAACACTTGTCCTGTATGGACAGACTCAAAAAACTCCAACTATTCTCTGTCTCATATCGCCTACTTAGAGGCGATCTCTGCTTGACTTACAAAGCCATGTCTGGCCAGCTCTGTTAGAAAGCTACATCAAAAGAAATCCCAATCCTTCTGCACTACATGCTCCAGAGACCTCAACCTCATTACCACAATCAACAGAACAAGCTAGAGGGACAGGTTCATAACCCAGAGACTGCCCATGCTATGGAATAGACTTCCCACAGTAACACTGGTTATTATGGCTTTTTATGACTTTTATGGCTTAACGTGTTTGGAATAAAATCCGTTTTTTGAGAAGAAGCAGAGGTTTCTGCACTTATTGGTGACAGCGTGGTTGTTTGAGTTCTAGATGAAGTAGTCTTTGGATTATTAAATATAAACCACCCTGGTGGACCCCTAGTATAAATAGACTGTTCAAAAAAGTCCTCTCCAAAGCTAAGAAGGAATTGACAAAACAGTGCATAAAAACACTCACCAGTCTAAACAAACAAATTAGAGAGCTGGTCAAATCTGCCAAAGCAAACTACAAGGCAGAGAAAGCCTCCCATGTGAAAGATAACCATAAGGCTTTTTTTTTTTTTTTTTTACTTATGTCCATAAACGCAGGGGAAATGTTCAACAATGTGCCAAGTTAATCATGAATAGCAACACTTACACCCAGCCTGAAACTTTAGCAAACCTGCTGGCTGACAAGTTCAGTTTAAACTTCTTTCCCCATCACCTCATACCATGCCCAAAGAAATACCAGCACCATCCCACTACCAGTCATTATGAGGAAACAGGTCCTTACTGTGCTCACTTAATCAAAAATCACAACTCCATGGGTCCCAACAACATTCCAGGATGCTTTTTAAATAGCTTAAAACAGAATCTATCAGAGCCACTAGAAACCTTCTTTAACCACAGCCTCTGGACAGGCTTTGTCCCAGAGGAATGGAAAACTGCAACTGTCATCCCTCTTATCAAATGACAAAAGGAACTACGGACCCAAAAGTTTGATCAGTCTTATCTGAAAGGCCATGGAGAGAATTATCATGGATCTAGTCAATAAAGACCTAGGATGTCTCCAGACACTAGACCAGACCCAATCTGGCTTTGTCAAAGGGAGATCTTGCATGCACAATCTGGTGGACTTCTTTGAGAAAGTCACCAAGGCCAAGGATAAGGGAAAAATGGTACACATTGCTTATCTAGGCCTGGCTAAAGCTGTCAACATGATCCCCCACTCGGAGATCATAAATACACTTACTGTGTTAGGCATAAACCCCTACATCATCAAATGGATAGCAAACTTGTTCACATACAGGACACATGTTGTCCTAATAGGTGGATCCACTACTGATAAGAAACCTGTGTCAGATTGATCTCAGTGTTGGGACACCTACCAATGTTGGGGACCTCTGGCTGACCAAGTTCGCCAATGACTGTAAGCTGGAAGCAATCATAGAATCCCCAAACAATGTTGACATCCTACAAAGAAGATTAAAAATGACAAACGACTGGTGCCAAAACCATGGTCTGAGACTGAATGCAAAAAAATGTGTAATCGTACCCTTCAGTAAATTCGATATCACTGCAAATTATAATATTGATAGCACACCCCTAAAAGTAGACCTAGTGATGAGGGACCTAGGAACACAGATGGGTAGTAACCTAAATTTTGGCCAACATATAGCTATGGTAGTGAGGAAATCCTTCTGTGTGGCTCAACTTATAAGTAAAGACATGGCATCATGATCAAAAGAAGTCATGGTGCCATTGTACTCGGCCCTCAACAGGCCCATAATCGAGCACAGTGCTCCCTTCTGAATGAACCTAACTAGGCACTTATACCACTTGGAATGGCTGCAGAGGCTTCTTACTAAATAATATAAAGCAAAAGACACATGTCTTATGTGGAGTGACTAAAGGCCCCATCCCTTTACCCTGTCTCATATTGTTTATTGAGAACTGACTTATGCCTTACCTACATTGCATTCTCTGATCCAGCCCTGGTGAATATGTTACATATTCACAAGAAAAATTATATGAGGGTTATGCATTACATGCACCTGAACCTTATTTGTTACTCTAACAGAACTTGCTGGAGAGACAGATTCATATCCCAAAGGCTATCTCGTATATGGAATAAACTTCCCATCTTTGTAAAACAAAGCCCACCCATCGCACTCTTCAAAAAGAATTTGGATAAGTGGCTAGGGAACTGTAATTTCACTCCTAGATTACTGTCCATGTCCTTATGGATATAGACAGTCTGTAAAATGACTCAGAGCTCCAACACTCAAAGACCCACTACTGTGATACTACCCCATCCCATATTTGGGGAATTAAGATATAATAGTTTCATATCCTGGGTATTATTGTCTACACTTGTCAAGGCTCTTGTGCCATTAGCCTAGTAATCACTAATTAAACAATGAGCCTATAATTATATTAAGAAAAGTAGAGTGCAAATAGCAATGCTACAACCAACACATTTGGAAAGAAATGAGCATGTGAATTTGATAAGAAAGGATTTCACTTTGGATATTAAGCAGAATATCAGGGACAAAGGAAACAGTGAGTACTTATATTAATTGCTAGATGAGCTCCAATGGTGGAAAAAAACAGGAAAAAAAGATAATAATGACAGATTTGTGGTAGTAAGGGGCTACTGGTTAGGGATTAGGATTGGGTCTATATTACCAGGTCGAAACTTTAGTTAGTCGAATAACTAAACATCGATCTGGTAATATTGAAATCCAAAAATTGTGAATGGCTGATTTCACGCAGAGAAAGAATTCCCTTGGCTGTTATGTGGATTATACCCTTTCCTCCAATGTAGAGCAATCTCGGAGTTGATATATTTAGTTAGGGGGTGGGGGATACAGCCCCCTACATCAGGGCGTGATTTGGTTTTAAAAGTTTTTTTTTTTAGCCTGATGAGTCTGATATTCAAAGCTATGGAACGCATCATCATGGACCTAATAAACAAGGATATAGGGAATCTCCAAACTCTGGATCCCACACGGTTTGGTTTTGTGAAGGGTAGATCATGCCTGCTCAACCTGGTTAACTTCTATGAGTCAGTCACCAGAGCTGTGGACGAAGGCACAGCCTACCTTGATTTGGCCAAGGCCTTTTATACCATTCCCCACTCAGAAATCATAGAAATACTCAGTAAGCTTGGCATCAACCCCTATATCACTAGGTGGGTTGCAAACTGGCTCACATATAGAACCCACAGTGTGAAAGTAGCTGACTCCAAGTCAGACTGCTGACTAGTCATGAGTGGAGTCCCACAGGGTTCAGTCCTGGGTCCTCTCCTGTTTGGTATCTACTTCTCTGAAGTCCAGGCCAATATGAAGGGACTATAGCTGACAGGCCATCGCAAGTTTGGAGCTATTATTAACTCACCAAGTGATGCTGACATCCTGCAGAAAGGCCTCACTGAGACCAACAACTGGTGTCAGAACCATGGCCTTAAGCTCAATGACAAAAATGTGTCGTCATCTCCTTTGGGAAAAATTCAGTTCCCATGAATTACCACATCGATGGTAGCCCACTGAACGCAGAAGATGTTATCACAGACCTGGGAACACAGGTTGACAGCAACCTCTCTTTTGACCACCACAATGCCACTGTGGTCAGAAAGTGCTTCTATGTGGCACATTTCATTTCTAAGGGTTTTGCATCCAGGAAGAAAGAGGTCATTGTCTCCCTCTACTCTTCCCTCAGGCCAGTCATCAAGTGCAATGCCCCATTTGACATGTACCTCACTAGACACCTGCAACAACTGGAGAGTCCACAAACGTACCTCACAAAGCTGATCCTAGGCCTTAAACAGTTGTCCTATATGGACAGACTCAAAAAACTCCAACTATTCTCTGTCTCATATTGCCTATTTAGAGGTGATCTCTGCTTGACTTACAAAGCCATGTCTGACACAGCTCTGTTAGAAATGCTACATCTAAAGAAATCCCAATCCTTCCACACCACATGCTCTAGAGACCTCAACCTCATTACCATAATCAACAGAACATGCTGGAGGGACAGGTTCATAACCCAGAGACTGCCCATGCTATGGAATAGACTTCCCATACATGTCAAACAGAGCATCTCACTGTCCCTCTTTAAGAGAAATCTTGATGAGTGGATGGGAAATAGAAAATTCACCCTGGGGATCACTCCAGTGGCTCTACTTGAAAGATGCACGGGAGCTAATGTCAAGTGGCACGATCCCAGGGTAATCCTATGGACTCGGCTTATAAAGGCTCCAGGGCCATTAGCCTAGTACATACCTATGAACCTATGTGGCCAAAGGAATTTTTTCTCTGCATTAATTCGGCTGTTCGTGGTTTTTGGATTTCGATATTACCAGATCGATCTTTAGCTATTCGACTAACTAAAGTTTCGATTTGGTAATATAGACCTTAAGATTATACTGGCATGTATTTGTATTCCACCTAAAACTGCTATTATGGAGCTTAAAAAAATTGCAGAAATAATTAGCTTCCAACAGGGAATATTACTTATATGTGGGTACTGGAATTTGATTTGCAACAATGAGACTGTATCTGGAGGATCTAGAAGGGGAAAATGTAACAAAAGAGGGTAGATTTCTGAAGAAATGTATGAAAATATTTGGTATAAAAGACATAAATACAATAGTAGGAATTCAGACAGAATTTACATGTTATTCCCCAAGGTACAATAACTGGGCTAGACTGGGCAGAAATTATATTTCACAGGAACATGTGCATTTAATGTAGAAGGTTGATGCACATCCAATAATTATTTCAGATCACGCACCAATATATTACTAAGATAAAAATACAGGGTAATGAAGTAAAAATGAGACACTGGCACTTCCCCCACCTACCTGTTAAAAAGAGAGGAATTTAAGGAATGAGTAGTGGAAATTATTCGGGAGTTATTGGGGAACATAGAAAGTACTCCTAAAGTTATAGCTAGTGAGTGGGATAAAATAAAATTGGAGTTTAAAAATTGAGTATAAATAGAATAAAAGACATTATGGTTAAGAAGAAACAAGAATTATTTCAAGAGGCTGATAAAGGTTAAAGTATTACAGAATAAGAGGAATCTCAGAGAACAAGACGCACAACTGCAGAGTGCTAAAGAGAAAATAAAGGAGTATCTGGATAATATGCATATGTTTAAAAAGATTGCTGTTAAGCAACTATGTTTGATAAGAACTCCATAGCACACATCCATTTGGCACAATCACTTAAGCAACAGAAAGTGGAAAGAGTATTGCAGGACTTATGATGTCTATAACAAGAAAAATAACCAGAGATCCTGTAAAGGTATTGGAGACATTTCAGAAATTTTATGAACATTTGTATAAAACAGAGATGTAGGGAAATCAAGAAAAAGCACAAATGGAAATATTTATATGCCAAGGTAGATGAGGTTCAACAATTAACAATTAACAGTTAAGATAGGAGGAGATCAAATAAAAATGGTGATATATAACCAACCTGCTTGAAAGTCTCCAGGAATAGTTGGTATTCTGGTGGAAGTTTGGAAGCTAGGAGGGAAGAAAATAACAAGCATCTGGAAGCTTTTGTTTAACAGTATTTTAAAATGAGGGGAGGTACCACCATCTGGAAAAAAGCTGTGGTAGCTGTAACATATTAAGATGGTAAGAACCCATCTGATCCAGCTTCATACAGTCCTATTTCAATTTTAAACCATGATTATAAGATGTTTACGTCTATAATGGGTAAAATAATGGCAAACATGTTGCCAAAATTGATAGATATGGATCAATATAGATTTGTGGGGGAAGGCAAACATTTAACAACATTAATAGAAGAATGATGATCTCGAGGGAAGCAGAATGTAAGAAAATACCACTGTTGGTGGCGGGTCTTGATGCAGGGAAAGCATTCTACAGAATAAGCTGGGACTTTATGAGTAGGGCAATGGAAGCATTTGCATTTCCTGATACAATAATAAGGTTAATTAGAAGCATGTATGAGGGACTGGAGGCAAAAATGTAAGTGGGAAGGTTCTTCTCTGATAAGCTGTTTCTGAACAACGGAACCAGGTAGGGATGTCTTCTTTCCTCTTTGTTATTTGCATTGTATTTAGATTCATTGGCAAAGAAAATAAGGGACTTGGAAATTCAAGAATATACTAGGTATGGTGTTCAAGAAAAGTTGGCTTTATTTGTAGATGATATTATTTTGTATCTGATAGAACCAAAAAGGACATCTCAGTGCTGTGGAACATTTTGAAACACTTTTTTAGGATATTCACTTAATGAAGATAAAATAAAGGTCATAACTGCAAACTATATAACCACACATGAATTGGTTCAGCAATACCCATACTTGTGAAGACATAATAAAATTAAGTATTTAGGAGTGTGGGTTAAAAGGGATTTGGTTATGGCAGCTAAGAGACTAAACAAAAAATAATACAAAAACTGAGAAACGAGAAGCTTTTCTTTATGTATATGGAAAGCAAGATACAAGTAGTAAAAATGTTTTAGTCCCTTTAGTTTTATACACAGGTCAGGAAGCCACAGTGGTACAGTGGTAGCATTGTTGCCTCACAGCAAGAGGTTCTCCTGTTCGATTCATGGCTGGAGTGCCTTCTGTGTGGAGTCTGCATGTCCTTCCCACGGTCGAGTGGCCTCCGAAAGACATGTGTGAATGGGCGTGCCTTTGCTGAAGGTTGGGCATTGGGCTGGCAACTCGGCACCATAAAAAATCTACTGCCAATCATTAGCAGACCAGAGTTCTGCTGTGGTGACCCCTAACCGGGAAAAGCAGAAAAGACAAATAATAACAAGTTTTATACACAGGTCAGGCATATTTATCAACCAGAGGAGAAGTTGCAGACAGTAATTAATAATGAGTTGAAGGATTTTATATGAGAAGGTAAGGGGACAAGAGTCAAGTGGAATTTATGTATTTATTTATTTATTTGCATTTGCTTGCCGGTATAGTCCACTGAGACAAAAACTTATTTTCCATGGAGGCCAGGGGAGAAAAGCTCCACAGGTAGCAAGAAACAGAAAACAAACAATAGATACAATAACAAGCAAATAACATTCAGCAGATACTTTTGGCATGAGTACATTACTGGAGAATATACAGCAATAGTATGACATGAAGTAAATACAATTGGAGAAAATTTATTGCAGTGCTATATACAGTTGGAATAAGTTTGTAGCAGGGCTATATACAGCCAAGTGACCCTGGATAAGCTGATCCTTCCAATAGAACAAGGACATTTAGGATTACCCGATCTGAAGGAATATTTTACAGCCACAGTTAGGGCTCTTACACATAATACAAGCAGATAGCTACAATTCAAAGTGGAAAAGGATGATGATGAAGTAAGGGGTAATTCAAGAAATAAGGAAAGAGTGAGATTTTGGATGCAGATCCTTGAGAAAAAACAACAGTCTTACAGAATATTATATTCATAAAGTAGCAGAAAGTATATTAAGAACTAAGCCGACATAGGAAAGGAAAAAGGAGATTCTAACGATAGGTATGTCTGCAGTTTGGGGTACAGAGAATAGACAAGAAGGGGTTGGAATTTACTGGAGGAATCTGTAAAGGAACTAAGACACTGGGATCAAATAATTAGAAAGAGAAAGGTAATAGAATGAGAAGATGCCAAGAAGACATTTGGACTGCAGGCTAGAGACTGCCTTCCTTATCAGGGATTGATATCAGAGTATAAGCAAAGAGAAAGGGGTAAGGAAGTCTTAAGTGAAATTCCTGTACTGGTTGACTTTTTAGTTGAATCTAGAATAGAAGCTGCTGTTAAAAAGAGAGAATTAGTAGGGCATATAAAAAATTGTATGATAACTTTAGTAATCAGTCAGAGGAAGTCAGAAAGAATTGAGAAGAGAGATTAGATAAATAATTCACAAAAAAAAATAAAAAAAAACAATGGTAGGTTATATATATATGGTTCCCAAACAAGCAATTAAGTCTAGAAGCTTTAGGATTTTTGCTTGGACATGTTTGCATAAGTACATTCTATCCCAAGCTGACTCCAAATAATTTTTCCTGAGGGAGATGTCAAATGCTGGAGGTGTAATGGGGAAGAAAGAGGTACCTGAGAGCATAAATTCTCAGAGTTTAATGAGTTGGGAGACTTACAAATTCCGTACAGAGTACTCTGTCAGGCATACTGTGCAAACAAATGGGTGTAAGTAAGGAAATTATTTTTTGAGCTGGGATTCAGGATCTAAATTGCCTAGACATAATAAGGCATTGTTAAGTTTAATTCTGATGGCTGCCAAAAAGTGATTACTAGAAACAGAAATCAAAGTCTAATCCACCATACTTGAAGCAGTGAATATTGTAACAAAGATAAAAGAACAGGAAGTTGGATCTTTAGAAAAGGGTAGTGTTAAATTACATAGAAAAAATGGACATTATGGTAACAATACATGCAGAAAAAACGTTTTGCAGGAGGAATACGGTTTAAAAGAAGGCAAGAAATGAACAATTTATATAATGTTGGTTTGGTTATAATGCATAAAATAATGTATGTGATGTATGTTTATAAATGTGAACTTATTAATATGATTGGATTGCTTTTATTTAATTGTAAGTTTGCCTGTGTCACAAGTGTAATTCAATAAAGGTATTCTTAAAAAAAAATAAGATAATGAATAGAAAAGGTCCACAGACTGGGAAGTACATGAGACAAGTGGATCCCCAAGACACATGCTAGCTTAAATGAGTTTTTTCCAGATTAAAAATTATTTAATCATACAGGCAAGAACACTCAGAACAATTTAGTTCAGGGGCATGCTCTTAAAGTAATAAAACACCTCTCAGAAGCCCCATATAAACCATGAAAGCACTTCCTAAATTATAACAGTTAAAAGCAAGAGGTCTACCTGTGTGGATAACCTACCCAGCAGACATTATGGTGATTTGGAAATGGTAGTGATACTGGATCCATAATGAAGAGCAGCTACAAAAGTTTTTTTTTTCTTGAAGTGGTGCTCAAAAAACTGCCGATGGTCTACAGAACAGTAGGAAAAGGTGATCACAGTGGCCATGTTATGGGATCCCAGTAGGAGAAAAGGATGCACACGTGTTGAGAAAGGCAAGGGAATGACACAGTCAGACCCAGAATCACTGCAAGGCAAGAGAGGTAAATCTGAGCAATAAATAGAATCCAAAAAAGAACAGAAAAGAGCTAAAACTAAAATCAGTATGAGGCACAACATTGGATTAAATTTTATTTATTTATTTTTATATATTTATTGACCAGATAAGTCCACTTGTCACAATTGTCCCTACTTAGGGGTGATCTAGAAGCACTACAGTGCTCAGAGTTACATAGTGTAAAAATAAATGCAGAAGGAATCAAACCCTGTACCCTTAACACAGGAAACATTTCATTAAATGCTCAGATCTTTAATCCTTTGAGCCAGTTGCCACAGACAAATTGGGGAAAAAAGAAACAAAACCAACAGCACCTGAATAAAATAAAACATCTTAGGATGATCTGGAATGTTCTGAGATCTGAAAAGGACAGAGAGAAGGAGAAGGACATAAAAATGACACACAGGCCAAGAGATCAAAGCAGGAGTTCATAGAAGGACAGGTCATAAAGGAAAGGATCAGAGTGAAAAGGATGTGGGCAACATAGACAAACTGTGCTTGTCTGCAGCAAAGGAGACAGAGAAACTGTTGAGCGCAGTAGAACAGTGCAGTCTGAAACACAAAAGAAGATGAACCAAATGAAGGACCAAGAGCAGGAATGGCCCAAAGGATGACAAATGTGGTCAGTCAAAAAATTAATATTCAGCAATGCAAAAGTATCTAATACATAACTGTTTAACTCTTAAAGACAAGGGAGAAATGACAGCCAGCACCACATACAGCCTCCCCCATAACATAAAACAGATGATGGAAAGGAAGGAAGGAAGTTTACCAGGGTGAGGTTGAAATGAAGACTGCCAATAAATATGTAGAATGCCAAGAAATGTGCTAATTTATGAATGAATCTTGTAAGGGAACTCATGGTAAAGTAGGCAAAGGAGCAACAAATATGCATGAAAGGGATGAGAATAAAGGGATAAATGCAAATATTGAATGTTTGGGTACTATTGGTACTTACTGGTCCTGTTGAAGGGACATGTTTTAGTGTAGGCACCAAAAAAACTGATGTAATAGAGGGGAAAATGTCACAAAATGGAAATGAAGAAGCTCAGTGGGAAACTAGAAAAGACATGAATTGAAGATCTAACGATGCTTAGAGACATGAACGACATGTCAGAGAACCCTCACAGTACCAGGTATCAGAAAAGAGACAAAAGAGAGACTTTGAGTGATTACGAATCATTTTCTGCATTTTCTTGCTGCCTTAGCTAATTCCGCCTAAAACGCCAATTTTTTACAGTTGCTGTGATTTAAAAAGCTTGTTTCAGCTACATACTGTACTTATTTTACTGCCTGCACTTTAACAAAGTTGTTTTTGTGTTTAAATTACCTGTTTAACTGTTGTAGGCTACACACTCAAGTGTGATAGCTATTTCTGTGCATTTAAAGTGTTTTTTATTGTATCTGCTTTATTTTCTGAAAAAAAAAAATTAAAAAATACTTGTTTTTCTGCCTTTCTAAGCTATTATAGTCCAGTTTTCAGGTTAGTGCTGAATTCAGGACTGTGTTACAAGTTTCTGTGTTTGCCCATACCTTAGCTGGATAGAAGGAAGTGTCTCTGTTCACCTGTGAGAGAGGGGAGCTTTGAGCAGCCTATCTGTCCCTGGAGGAGTGGTTTCAGCCTAGAAATTAGTAGTTTATTGGCCATTTTGGTCTAATTTCTATCTCTTTCCTTTCCCTGCTATAAAAAATGCATTTGTGGGTTTTTTGCACTTGTATACAGCTCAGCAAGCTCCTGCCTGGTGCCCAGCAGAGTTCTACAGCAGCAGAGAGACAAAAGAGAGAATTTGGAGTGATTATCATTTTTCTACATTTTCTTGCTGCCTTTAGCTAATTCCGCCAAAAACGCCGATTTTTTTAGAGTTGCTGTGATTTAAAAAGCTTGTTTCAGCTACATGTTGTACTTATTTTACTGCCTGCACTTTAACAAAGTCGTTTTGTGTTTAAATTACCTGTTTAACTGTTGTAGCCTACACACTCAGGTGTGATAGCTATTTCTGTGCATTTAGTGTTTTTTTTTTATTGTATCTGCTTTATTTTCTGAAAAAAAAAAAAAATTGTTTTCCCACATTTCTAAACTAGTAAGGTCCAGTTTTCAAGTTAGTGCTGAATTCAGGGCTGTGTTACAAGTTTCTGTGTTTGCCCATACCTTACTTGGATAGAAGGAAGTTTCTCTGTTCACCTGTGAGAGAGGGTAGCTTTGAGCAACCTATCTGTTCCTGGAGGAGTAGTTTCAGCCCAGAAATTAGTAGTATATTGGCCATTTTGGCTAATTTCTATCTCTTTAATTTCCCTGTTATAAAAACCACATTTGCGTGGTTTTGCACTCCGGGCAGCGCTGGTAAGCTAGGGTATAATTATTCCCAGCTCCACAAAGTCTACTCTTCAATTTTTCCCTTGAAACTAGACAAACTTTCAACTTAAGCACTCAAACCATTTACTTCTCAGTCTGGCACTTGCTCAAAACTCATAGCAAGCACAAATAAACCTTAGCACTAGACCCCCCTATACTGTACAGAAGGACAGGGCTGTCTAGTCGACCTTACCAACTAATTAGTAAAACAGTCACTGTACCTATCCAGGCATGTCCAAAGGGCAGTTTCAGGTGTACTCTCCAGTCCAACTGGTGAATCTGGGTATTTTAAGGCAATGTTACAACAACCTCATATACACAGACAACCCTCTCCTCCTACCACCAAACACTAGTACATGTGAGAGATGCAATTATACAGCCAAACTGGAGGATAAGCTCTCTCAACCCAAGATTGGATCAGACAGTCAAGACGAGAAGGGAATTACTTGCATCACACCACCAGTCTCACATAGACCTATTAAACCAGCACTGTCAAACAGCACACATAAATACACGAAAACATACTCAGAGGCTCTAAATAAAAATCTGCAAAAGCAATAGAGACCTCCAAAGCAGGCATCCAAGCAACCTCCACCCCCCCCCCAACACAAACCATGAAACACATACTTCACAAAACCAGTGTGCCATGCAATCACTGCCCTTAAGGCAAAATAACATACTCAGCACACTAGTAATAGGTGACTCTATAGTCAGGCACACTGAAGTCCCACTCACTTGGCTGAACAAGGAGAAGGTTATTGTTAGCTGCCTGTCGGGTGCCAGGATCTGCCACAAAATACAAGCACTCAGGTCACTCCAGTACAAGTACAAATACGACTCTGTCATTGTCCCTGTTGGTGTGAATGACCTGAGCCGTACCTCCCTGACTACATGTAAAGAGACATGAAAGAGTTCTCTGATCACATAACCCAGGCCAGTATGACCCTGACCATGAGTAGCATCCTGCCCTCACCAAGAATGATACCACAGTATAAAGAAAAAATTATCAATTTCAACAATTGGCTAAGCTTCTGGTGTCATTCAAAGGGGATCCAGTGTCTGTCCTCCTGGGATGACATGCTCGACAAGCCACACTGCTTCACTAGAGACGGCTTGCACCTGTCACCCTTAGGCTTTTGAATACTGGCCAAGGCTCTTGCCACCCTCATAGTGCCTTTTTTAGGCAAGGCTCAAAAGACAAACCCACCACCGTAAATAGCACAAGTAACAAAAAACTGAGGGTAATGATACTCAATGCCAGAAGTCTAAACCTCAAAATGCATGCACTTGAGGCACTCCTCAGTATGGAGAAAATCGATATATGTGCAGTAACACAGAAACTTGGTTTAAGGCTCCAGACATCACCCCAGCACTACCAGGCTACAACTCATACTATACATTTCGGCCACAAAACCCAGACCGAAGTACAAAAGGTGGAGGCGTATCCATATTCATCAAGGATACCCACACCTCCAGGTTAGTGGCACAGCATGATGCTTCAGAGATCATCCACATGCAACTAACAATAGGGAAAACTGCAATTCAAATTGTAGCTTGCTACAGATCACCCACCATGTCCCAGGACCCCCATTCTGCATTTCTGGAAACACTGGGAAACATAAAGGTCCTACCAAACACCCTGATATTGGGTGATTTCTACTACCCAAACATTAACTGGGAGAACTCCTCAAGTACTAACTCCCTTGCCCAACATTTCCTAGAATTTATAAACTCAAACGCCCTGGATCAACTGGTGAACACTCCCACCAACATGGGCGACCGGTGTTCCACCAACCCCTCGCTGGTTAGATCTGACCATAAACAAATCACTTTGGATATCCACATTCAGCCCCCAACCCCGGACAAGGAAACCACCGTGAAAAACTTTTCAAAAGCAAACTTCACATTACTTAAGACCGAGGTGGAAAGTTTCAAAGCCCCCATGCTAAAGGATAACGCTGTCCAAACTGCAAAATCCTTTACTAATGCATTCTACGGGCACCTACAAGAATGCATGGATTGTGCTATCCCAAGCAAAACCAAGACTCACTCCTCCAAGAAAAGGAAATCAGTCTGGTGGACCCCTACCGTAAACAAGCTATATGATAGAAGGAGGAAACTAGTACAGAAAAGAGTAAAATCCCAAGAAGATACAACATCCCTGATCAATATCAGCAAGAAACTACAATCCCTCATAAAATTGTCCAAGGCGAGCTTCGAAAGAAAAATTGCCAAGGACTCCAAAGATAACCATAAGGCATTCTTTAGCTATGTCAAGAATCTAAGTGGCAATGCTCAGATCTGCTCAGAGTTAATGCAGAATGGCACAAAATACACTGAACCAACCGATATTGCCAACATCCTGGCAGACAGGCTGAGTGCAAACTTCACCCCCCCTCTCACCCCCAAAAGGTCCATAACCATACCAGAAGAATGTAGAGCCCCTAAAATCATAGCCACTCAGGTTAAAATGGCCCTTGCCAAAGCCAAAAATACTGTATCAATGGGACCAGACAGTGTCCCAGGCTGCGTCCTACATGAGCTCAAAGACAAACTAACCCCTCACCTAAATACACTGTTCAAACTCAGCCTCTCCACAGGCTATGTACCCATAGAGTGGCACACAGCAATGGTTATTCTGCTCCACAAAGGTGGAGCCACAACAGACCCCGGGAACTATTGCCCTATAAGCCTGACTAGCTTGGTCTGCAAGGCTATGGAGCACATCATCATGGAACTCATTAACAGAGACATTGGGAACCTCCAAACTCTGGACGCTACCCAATTCAGCTTTGTTAAGGGCAGATCATGCCTCCTAAACCTGGTGGACTTCTTTGAGACAGTTACCAAGGCTATAGACGAGGGGAAAGGTGATACACACAGCATACCTAGACCTCGCAAAGGCCTTTGACACCATTCCTCATTCTGGTATTATAGACAAGCTCACCAGCCTGAACATAAACCCCCATGTCACAAGATGGGTTGCCAACTGGCTCACGGACAGAACCCAAATAGAGAGAGTTGCGGGAGCTAGGTCTGGCTCTTAACCGGTTACAAGTGACATTCCCCAGTGCTCAGTCCTAGGACCCCTCCTGTTCAGCATATACTTCTCAGAGGTACAGGCAAGCACAGGAGGAGTATGGCTGACCAAGTTTGCAGATGACTGCAAACTAGGGGCTATAATTGACTCTCCAGCTAACACAGACATCCTCCAAAGGGGTCTCACTGAGACGGATACCTGGTGTCAAAATCATGGCCTTAAGCTGAAAAAAGTGCATAGTCATTCCCTTTGGAAAAAACAAAGTACACACAAACTACCACATAGGTGGTAGCCGCCTAAATACAGAAAACGTAATAAAGGATCTGGGGACCCAAGTAGATAGTAATCTCTCCTTTGATAATCACATTGCCAAAGTGGTTAGAAAATCCTTTTATGTGGCCCACATAATCACAAAATGGTTTGCATCCAGATCAAAAGAGGCCATTGTGCCCCTCTACTCATCACTCATCAGACCCATCATAGAGTACAATGCCCCATTTAGGATGTACCTTACAAGACACCTGCAACAGCCGGAAACACCACAGAAATACCTCACCAAGAGGATTACTGGCCTCAAACAGATGCCCTATGCAGCTCGACTGAAGAAACTCCAGCTGTACTCGGTTGCATACTGCCTACTCAGAGGTGATCTCTGCCTGACACACAAGGCCATATCCAACCCAGAATTAATGGACATGCTCCACCTAAAGAAAACCTTATACCCTCGAGTCACATGCTCTAGGGATCTAAACCTCACCACAACAATAAATAGGACATGCTGGAGGGATAGATTCCTATCCCAGAGACTTCCTATGCTTTGGAACAAGATTCCAATCTACATTAGGCAGAGATCCTCACTAACACTCTTGAAGAGAAACCTTGACGAGTGGATGGGAAACAGAAAGTTTACTCCGGGGATCACTTCAGTGGCTCTGCTGGACAGAGGCACAGGGAACTAGTCTAAGGGGGTGATGAAAGCCAACACATTCTGGCTAGGCTTAAAAATGCCTTTGGTCAGATAGCCTACTACCTACCTATGAACATATACCCTATGCAACTCAACTGAAGAAACTCCAGCTGTACTCGGTTGCATACTGCCTACTCAGAGGTGATCTCTGCCTGACATACAAGGCCATGTCCAACCCAGAATTGATGGACATGCTCCACCTAAAGAAAACCATATCCCCGTGAGTCACATGCTCTAGGGATCTAAACCTCACCACAACAATAAATAGGACATGCTGGAGGGATAGATTCCTGTCTCAGAGACTTCCCATGCTTTGGACCAAGATTCCAATCTACATTAGGCAGAGCTCCTCGATAACACTCTTCAAGAGAAACCTTGACGAGTGGATGGGAAACAGAAAGTTTACCCCAGGGATCACTTCAATGGCTCTGCTGGACAGAGGCACAGGGAACTTATCTATGGGTGTGGTGAAAGCCAACATATTCTGGCTAGGCTTATAAATGTCTTCGGGCAGAAAGCCTAGTACCTACTTATGAACCTGTGAACCTATAAGAGCCCCAGCCATAGATAGATACAGACCTAAGAATATGTTGAAGAGGAAGAACAGCAGGGAGAGAGAAAAACACACTGAAAATGACCACAAGGAATAGTGGGGGAGGGGCTGCTTGGAGTCAAATAAAAGAAAACAAGTACTCACAACATTGAGCAGAATAGGAGTGCTTGTTAACATAATCCATCACCAGTATGAACAGCAGTGGACTCAGAGCTGAACCCTGGTGCACACCCACTTCCACAGGGAACCTCTTTGAAAGAGCAAACACTGTTTGTACTTGAGCCACTGGGTCCTTTTATATAGCCTACACTAATTCTACTAGAGTTTCTGGAACTTCAAGCCACCACAGGACTACCCAAGTCAGCTTTCTTGGAACCTTCTCATGTGCTTTCTCCAAGTCTAGGAAAGGCCAGTTGGACTCTTTCCTCATCTCTAGCTTCTTCTCAACTACCTATCTTACTGCAAATATTGTATCAGTTGTACTGCATCCTGATTTGAGTCCAAACTGTTTATCTTCCATCTTACTTTTTACTATTCTGTGTATTCATTTATCAATCATTCTCTCCAGAACTTTCATGCAGTGTGGCAGGAACTTGATACCTCTGTGGTGCCACAGTTGTGAATGTCCCCTTTGTTCTTGTACACTGGCACTAGTATGCCTATTCTCCAGTCATCTTGGAATTGCATTTTTCTCCTTACTGCTATGTGCACCCTCAGGAGCCATTTCTCCCCTATCTCCCCAGCATCTTGATCATATCTGCTGTAACCTCATCTGAGACTGCTGTTTCCCTTGACTTCATTTTCCTTAGTGCTGTTTGAACTTCTGCTAGGGTGGGCTTCTCTTTTTTCATTGCAGATTGTGTCTAGGGAAGTACAATTTCTCTGAGGTTTTCTTCATTCAGAAACTGCTGGAATTACTCCTTCCATCTGCCTTTGATGTCATGTGGATTGGTGAGTAGGCTGTTGCTGGCATCCCTTATGAAGGGTATCGAACTATCTTCTTTATCTTTATATCTTTGTCTTGCAACCTGATAGAGTTTCTTTGTGCTGTCTACTGAGTCAGTTTCCAGAAGCTGGTAGAGTGCCCCTGATACCTTTTTCTTTGGCAACTCCTCTTGTAGTCTCTTTGTTAGACAACCAGTATTCCTTCTTAGCCTGGTCCATCTTTTCTATCTCCTATGGTTTCCTGCATGCCTTTTTTCTTTTAATGACTTTCTGGACTTTTGTATTCCACCATCAGCTTTCCTTATTTTCTTATTTATTTATTTATTTTACGTTTGTTAACCGGGATAATCCAACTGGACCAGGTCCATTTTCAGTGGAGGCCTGGGGAGAAAAGCTCCACAATTAGATAGATTAAGTAACAAAAATAGACAAACAGACAATGATAGCACAGAGACATGCATAATAACAATAGTGAGCTTAAAACTGTCCCAATAAACTTTGAAATAATTACAAATAATTCTAAAGACATGCTTCTGGAGCATTTCTCCCCGGGCCTCCGCTGAAAACAGGATCTGTGGAACCTAGTCAGACATTCCCGGTCAACAAATGTTAAATAAAAAAAAAAAAAAAAAGTCTACACATCTAGACCTTATAACCTTGTGTTATTTCAACAGTAGGAAGATTAGGAAGGAGGCAAAGCGGAATAAGAAATACAGTCATCTTTATGTTATACATGGGCAAATCCAGGTACCTTATTTCCATACCTGGCTCAGTTGCATATCTATTTTTTAGTACTCGAACATGTTGTTTTGAGGCAGTGCCATTCTGCTTCAACTCCACCTATTTCCTCTTCTTCTAAAGAGCTAGAGCCCTGAGTAATTCCTTGAACTCTTGTGCTTTCTCTCCAGTCAGCTTCCAGGTGTTCAGTCTAACGTCTGTTGACCTTTGATCCTTCTCGGTCTACTGCTTGCAGCTGATTGTAGCAATAACAGGGAATGACTCTGCAATCACTGATTCTATCGCAGAACCCTTTCCTTACTAGGGAGAAGTCTGCCTGAGTTGTATGCTGGCCACTATTGCATGTGATCTCGTGACTCTCTCTCTTGGTAAAAAATGTGTTGCTCACCATCAAGTCATTTCCCAGAAAGAAGTCTAGAATGGCCTCCCTTCTTTATTATAGTTGCCCCATCCATTTGGTCCCAGGCAGTCCTCATATCCTGTTTTGTTTGTCCTGATGTGTACATTCAGGTCACCCATTATTAATACCAATTCATGTTGTGCTGCTTTATCTAGTAGGTCTTGCTACTCCTGTCTGAATGCACTCTTTTCTTCACAATCACAACTGTGCTGTGAGGCATAGGCTAAGATTATAAATAGTGTCCCCTCCTTACAATGGAGTCTGATTGCCATGAATCTTTCACTAATTCTAATGACATCCCCCACTCTCTTCTGATGCCTTTCCCTCACCACAATTCCCACCCCATTTCTAGACTGTCCTCCTCCAAAGTAGTAGACTCTGGAATCTAAGCCAAGTGGCTTTGCTGCTTTGCCCTTTCATTTGTTCTTCTGGATACATAGGATGTTCAGCTTCATCCTTACCATCATGCCATCCACTTCCAATCTAGATCCTGTTAGTGAACCTACATTGAGTATAAGAAATTCTTCATTCATGTTTGGCAGGTTGATAGGTTTTACATCCTGCTTTTGCTGAATAGAATTATCCCAGGTAACCCAAGCTGGGCAACTGGACATGTGCTGGCCAGTAGCTTATTGACCCAAAGCTGCTGGACTTTTTGGCAGACACACACTGGCCAATAAGGGTACAATATACTCCTCCCGCCATTAGCACGGGTCCCTGGCATAAGTCAAGAGTAGGCTGTGTCCTCAACCCACTTATCACCTGAAAATACGCACAAAATTGCAATTTTTTAAATCTTGTTCTTTTTATCCTTTTTATCTATCTAGGTTCTTCCTGAGTGGAAAGAAAGATGCAAGATCAGATGCAAGTGGTGACTCTTAGCTTAGTCTCCATAACTGGAGTATATTTAACATTAAATACATATAAGGGATTCCGAACATTGCAAGTTTAACTTAGCATACAAGTTCTTAATTATATTTTTGCTACTTCAGGTTCTACACATTATTTTCTATAAGAACACCAAGCTCAACAGTCTGGACTTCAGAGAGTTGTGTCTCACTGTTATTAGGATATTCTAATCATAAATGCATTTGCTGTTCTCTCCATTTGTTACCTCTTTCTGTTTCAGTAGTTTAATGAGACTCTTCCTTCAGCTTGAGAAATTCATAACTAGTACTGTATGCACTTTTCAAACCATAGATTCTCTGAGACTTTAACTCAGTGTCTTTCTCTTTCAACAAATCTTTCATCCCTTTACGTTTTTTTCAAGATCTGGCATGTGTTAAGTGCAATTAATTGACTTTTTTACATCTCTGTGTTTCTTGAAAGGCAATCTGTTTAGGATCATCACTGCCAACTGCAAATGTTTATTTACATGTTTAGATTTTTTTCTTGTCAGGTGATGTATGTTGCTTTTGCTTTAGGGAAGTGATTTATTTAAGCACGTCACTATTGCGAGCAATCATTTGTGCAGAGTTCTTGATTTTAGTTTCATTCTCTTTAAATTTTGTCTTTACCAACGCACTTTCATTTTCCAGAATTTGATACGGCAGCAGTGTCAACAGGTTACACAACCTCCAATAATTCTTATTTCTAACTCTGTAAACACACACTGTCAACTTCGGTAAAAATCTGCCATCTCCTGCCTTTCAAGTTCAAGCACCATTTCTCTTTTTCTTTCATTAAAGAAGGACAACTTGACCATCATTCTTGGATTTTAAATACTGCAAACTCTATTTCCTTATTTGATTTTTTATTTACACTTGCAGTAAGATTCACAGTATATCATATCATTTAATTATGCCAGCTTGTTCAGAATTTCAGTCTATTGTATAAAGCATCCATGTAGCCTACATTCTGTTTCTTTTCCTGAATACTTCAAAACCATGGGAGTAGAGACAAGGAAATTTTATGCCCGAAATAAAATTTTGTCAGCTGCTGCATTTGCAAAGTATTTCCTGAACCTAGAATGTATTTTTTTACCAATATTATGGCATATCCCATTATTTCTTAACTTGGTGCAGTTGTTGTTGTTGTGTCTTTCGGCTTTTCCCGCTTAGGGGTCGCCACAGCGGAAATCCAGTCCGCTAATGATTGGCATTTGATTTTTACGTACCGAGTTGCCAGCCCTGATGCACAGCCTTCAATGAAGGAATGCCCATTCACGCATGTCTCCACACAGAAAACGCTCTAGCTGAGAGTCGAACCGGACATTGTCTTAGTGTGAGGCGACAATGCTACCGCAGCACCATCACCACCGCGGGTCCATTTCTTAACTTGGTGCAGTAATGAAGTAAATAGTTGTGGATTTGTACAGAAAGTACCTTAACATGTGACATGAGGCACTTATTTTGCTTAAATGTGTCCATTACTAAGGTTTGTTTTTCTTTTCTTCTTGTTTTTAATTGCATTTTTTGCATGATGTGCCACATAACGCAAACAGTGGAAGCGGGGAATGGCTGTGTTTATCAGGTTTGAGAGAAGCACGGTGGACCACCTATGAAGCAGACAGCCAAAAATAGAATCCTGATGCATTCAATTAATGTGCTTCACCATAGTGAAAACCTAGTCTGGAGTACAGATGGTACTGGGTTCTAGTACAGAAAGTGCAACCTTTGTTTTACTGCTGTGACATTGCAGTTTGCATCAATGAAGTGGAACATAGACAACTGTTCCCTCAGCATTCTTATAGCAGCAGGTGTAAGTGTAGGACTGGCATACACATGGCCCTAGGTTCAAATACAGCATATTCTATATAGTATTACTTTTACTGATAGATTTATCTATATATTATTATATTTATGATCACATGTATGACTGTGGGTATACTGTGTACCACACTCCTGTAAATGTCTTCCTGTTATCTTGTCCAGCATGGCTTTAACCATACCTCTCAACTATCCAGATTTTCACAGAATGCCTAGATTTTTGCCTGATATTTTTGGTCTATTCCTAATGATATTTGTGGTTTTCTGGCAAATCACTGGGATGATCTGAGAATTGAAGTTACTAAATAATGTCATGCATTAGAGTTTCACACTTCAAATCCTTCAGAAAATATATACTGACACAAACACTATTATCCCAGCAACTTTCTAAGTTTATAAGAGCAGTATTTAAAATCTGTCCGTATTTTTGGGCCTTTGTCACCTTTTTGTCAGGTTTTGTCCAGATTTTGAAAGGTATGGCTTTAACTTTTGCAAAAAACACATACACAACCGATTATATATGCAACTGCTTGCCACTGTTGCATTCTGCTTGGCAGATGTTAGCAATGCAGCTTTCATTTGTGGACTGCTTACTTGTGTGCAAACAGGTAACTTGCATGCGTGTACACTTTATTAACCATCGTGAAAATCCACTGCTCACTACACTATAGAACTGTATATATGATGCTTTCTTATTTGTGCTTATTGTCCATTTCCTTTGTATGACATAAAGGTACATGTGGAAACATTGCAAATTCAGGGCACATTCTAAGTATACATCATATATTCACAATACATAAATGTGTTGTCCCACCCCTAAGCAGTACAACCCTGAGGGCTCAATATTTTTGAACACATATATTAACCACACTACAAAGTGTAATATATCATTTTATATATATTTGTATTGTATTATATTTATGTAATTTTGTGTGCTCCCTCATGGACAGGGACAGTCAGTGGTGGTGACAGCCTTGCTCAGCTACACTCAAACATCCAACTATGTTCAATAAGGGTACTTGTGTTTTTGTGTGTGTGTGTGTGTGTGTGTGTGTGTGTGTGTGTGTGTGTGTGTGTGTGTGTGTGTGTGTGTGCGTGTGTGTGTGTGTGTGTGTGTGTGTGTGTGTGTGTGTGTGTGTGTGTGTGTATGTCTAGCCAGAAGAACAAATGTGCATTCTGCAGTTACTGCCCCAATCCCATAAAATTTTGATACTTGCACCTGCCTACACATCCATTTCAGGCAGGCCTTCCAGCTTCTTCTCTCCAACATGCACTGCTCATGTCATCCACTATATGTTGACCTGCAACCATGTAAAAGTCAGACTTGTACGTGGCACTTCTGTGGAGTACTATGTTCTGTAGTCTGTGCCCTTAGGTAGGTAGGGGTTCTGTTCTCACTGCAGTCAACATGATGTGAGTGTGTGTGTGTGTGTGTGTGTGTGTGTGTGTGTGTGTGTGTGTGTGTGTGTGTGTGTGTGTGTGTGTGTGTGTGTGTGCGTGCATGTGTATGTATCTCTACTCAGCAGAGTAGATGTGCTATCCTACATTTACTTCTCCAAAAAGCTTGGTTTGCCAGTATTTTGGTACTTGCACAAGCCTACACATCCATTTCGAACAGCCCTCACAACCTCTTGTCTCCCACATGGCCTGCTGATGTCATCCACTATAGGTTGAGCTGCAAACATATACAAGTCAGACTTGTGGCATTGCGCTTGCATAAATTGCTGTGTTTATAGCCTGTGTACTTAGCTGGTTAGGGGTTCTGTTCTCACTGCAGTCAACTGGGTATGTGCGGGTGTGAGCTGTTACTTGACATTACAGAGAGCATATTACACCAGCATGTGGGACACTGTTATTACCATATGCTCAACAAACAATACTGACATTGGCTATATCAGATTATTGCATATGCAGTCAACTCACCAGGGCATGATCAAACACTGGCTTGGAGCCCAGCCAGATATCACCTTAGGTCCATATGTTCATAGGAGATTACTAGACTATTGACCCTAGGGCTTTTAAAAGCCTAGCCATGTTATATCCTTGCTCCCTTATCGACCAAGTTGTATGCTCTATATTTGCAGCACAAGTCTATGATCAGCAGCAACTGCCCTTATTCAAGAGGGATATAGGTGACACCCCTGGAGTAAATTTACAGTCTCCCATCCAGTTAACTAAGATACATTAAATAGTGTCATTGAGGAGCTCTGCTTTACAAGAATTGGGAGTTTGTTTCAAAGCAGTGGCAATCTCTGGGAGACATATCTGTCTCTCTGGCATGTCTTGTTAATGTCACAGGCTAGGTTAAGATCCCTAGAGTGAGTGAATCATGTCTCATGTGACTTGTGGATGTGCAGCATTTCCATTAGGGCACTATCCAAGACTGCTCTATAGGCCAGGCACAAGTCGTCTCTTAGCAGCCTATAAGATACAGAGTAATGTGATAGAGCCTTCAATCTGTCCAAGTAGGTCATGTGTTGAAGGCCCTGAATTTTCTTAGTGAGAAACCTCTGAGGTCTCTTCAGCTGCTGTAGGTGTCTGGTGAGGTACATACAGAAGGGATTGTTGTACTCAATTAGTGGTCTAATGAGGGGATGAGTATAGGGAAGTTATAACATCCTTAGTTCTAAATGTGAAGTCCTTACTTATGAGATGTGCAACATAGAAGGTTTTCCTTACCACTGTGGACACATGGTGATCAAAGTTAAGGTTGTTATCTACCTGTGTTCCCAAATATCTCACCACAGGGTTTGAGCTAAGGGTAGTGCTGTTAATATTGTAATTTGCAGGGGCTTCCCCTTTGCTGAAAGGGATGATAACACATTTTTTTGCATTAAGTTTAAGTCCATGGCTTTGGCACCAATCATTTTTGTATTATGTCAGCATCGTTGGAGGACTCAGTGATTGCACCCAGTTTGCAGTCATCAGTGAACTTGATAAGCCACAGGCTATCTATTTTCACCTGGACTTCTTAAAATATATTCCAAACAGTAGAAGGCCTAGCACAGATCCTTGTGGTATACCACCGGTAACGGGTCTACGGGTAGAGGTAGAATCCCCAACATTGGCTGTATGTATTCCGTTCGTGAGCCAGGTGGCTATGCATCTAGTAACATATAGGTTAAGTCTAAGCTGGGTGAGTTTCCCAATGATGCTTGAGTGGGGAATTGTGTCAAAAGACTTGGCTAAGTCAAGATAGGCTCTATGTACTGTTTGCCTTCATCCAGGGCTTTGGTGACATTCTCAAAGAAGTGCAACGGGTTTATAAAGCATGATCTACCCTTAATGAAGGAAAATTGGGTCAGGTCAAAAATTTGAAGGTCACCTATGTCTTTGTTGATAAGGTCCATGATGATTCTTGCCATGGTCTTGCAGATAAAGCTAGTTAGGCTTATGGGTCTATAGTTCGTGCAGTCAGTTGATGGACCCCCTTTGTGCAAGGGAATTACTGTTGCTGTTTTCCTCTCTGCTGGGACAAAGCCAGTACTTAGACTGTGGTTGAAGAGAGTGGCACGTAGCTCTGCTAGGTCCTGTTTTAGACCATTTAATGGGCAGCCTGAGATGACATCTGGTCCCATACAGGCTGTCTTTTTGGACGTGGAGAATGCGATTATGACCTGCTGTTTGGAGAGACTAGGTGAGGGACTGGTGACAGGTATGCTTTGGGGTATGTCTTATGGGGACAGGGGGTGATGTCTGCACCAAATCTCTCTGCTAGCAAGTTGATTATGTCCTCCGGGTCAGTATGAGGGGTACCATCTACTACTAGTTTGGCACAAAGCTGGGCCTTCCTCCTTTAGAGTTCTGATGTAGCTAAAGAATGCCTTGTGATTATCCTTAACTAGGGATGCTAGTTTAGCTTCATAATTGGCTTTAGAGGACTTTACAAGACATCTAATTTGCTTGTTCAAGCAGTTCCATCATTAGTTTCTTCCTCTTGTTGTATAACCTATTTATGCTTGATGCCCACCACAGTGGCTTGTTTCGTTTGTGAGGACCTGGTTTTGATCAGTTCAGGTACACCTGAGTCTGTACATTTGTATAGGTGTTTCTACAGGGCATTTTTGTACACCTCTGTATAGCAGTCATTGTCAACAGTGGTAGCTGGAGGTTTGAAATGATTTATGCCATCGCTTAGGAGGCTATAGTTCACTTTGTAGAAATTTGTCATCCTTTTTGCTCTTAAGGGAAAGTCAAGTATAATTGTTACTTCAGATGAGACTGATTTATGATCAGACCTTACCAGGGAGGGCAACACACAGGGGGTAGTGCAGAGACCCCCTATGTTGGTGGAGTACTAAGTCTAGGACATTCAAGCCCCTTGTGGGGGTGCAGACTATCTGTTCCAAAGCATTTGTTTTAACAAAGTTTAGGAACCTTAGGGTGAGCGTGTTTGTGCTCATATATGACTCCTAATCGATGGAAGGATAGCAGAAATCATTCTTAACCAAGGTGTTTGGCTGTATAGTGAGTGATTCAAGTAGGTCCAGGTAGGCAGAGTCATCCTCATGGTTCATGGTGGTGGATCTATAGCTAACAATGATATGGAAGGGGGTTTTACCTACAGTTAGTTGGACTTGAATTAACTCAGGGGGTCGTACTGTTTGACCAGTCTTAAGGTGCATTTGTGTTTAATGAAGATGGATATACCTCCACCTTTGGTTCAGTTCTTTCGTGCTTGTTTTGAGGTCTGAATGTGTGGAAGGCATTGTAGCCTTGTATGACTGGGGGGCTCTCTGTGTCCTTGAACCATGTCTCATTGACTGCACAGACATTGTCATCTTCCAAGGTAAGGAGTGTTTCCAGTAATTGCAGTTTCTGATTTAGACTCCCAGCATTAAGCAGCATAACCTTAAGTTTGCCTCTAGTGTTTTTTTACATCAGGAATGTTCCTTTTTTATGACATTGTCTAAAAAGGCACTATGGGGGAGTCAAGTACCTTTTTCAGTAACTGAAAGCCAAGAAGCGACAGGTGAAGACCATCTCTTGCAAAGCAGCTTGGTCTGTCAACCATATCTTCCCAGGCTGACAGATATGGGAGCCCCCTGGCTTGACACCAGAAGCTACACCAATTGTTGAAGTCAATCATTTTTTCTTTATATTGAGGCATCATCCTGGGTGAAGGTAGCATGCTGCTTAGGGCTAGGGACATACCTGCCTGAGACACATAATATGAGAGCTCAGTCCTGTTTTGTCTTCATATAGTCTGGTGAGGTACATCTGAAGTCATTCACTCCAACATGGACTATGTCAGCGTCATAACAGTGCTTGTTGTTGAGAGACTTGAGGGAATGCATGATCTGATGGAACCTGGCACCTGACAGGCAACTGACCTTGACCTTCTCCTTGTCCAGCCTGGTGATGGTCACATCTGTGTGTCTCACTATGGAGTCTCCTATGACCAAGACATTTATTTTTTGAGTTGTTTTGCCTTAGGGGTTTATTGGCTGAGACACTGTTATGTGTATTATTATGCATAGTGGATTCTGTTGGGTCTGCAGTGTGTGCAGTGGGTTTGTGCTTGGGAGGTCTCTGATCTTTAGGTAGACTTCTAGAAAGTACCTCCATGTGTGTGGCTGTATGTGTCGTGAGCTTGTTATGTGCAGGAAGTGAAGTGTGTGTGCTGACAACTTGTTTGATATCTGGTTTTCTGTTATGTGAGAAAATTTATTCTATATTCAAAGTATAAATACAGCTCTCACATGTTGTATTTGTTTGTTTTATAAGTAACTGGTTGTCAGTATATACAAGGCAATTGTTACATTGCCTCAGGATGCCCATGTCAACCAGGCTGGCTGGAGAAATGGTGGGAAACTGTCCATCCATTATGGCAGGTATATACTATAGTAACTAGTGGGGAGTGGGCTAGATAGACCAAGTTTTGCTGTAAGAGTAACAAAAAGTGTCTATTCTATGGAGAGCTAGAGGTAGAAAACTGTGTCAATGCTTCACAATGCACAAGGCATGACAGGGCAGCAGTGCAATCTCTGAGCAGTTCCAGTAAACTGAGTGCAAACCCGTGCAAACATTATGCTTAAGTGCACGCAATGTTAGATGATTTTAAAAATGAAAAAGGGAAATCCCAAGACTTAAGCCTTATTCCAGCAGTCCCCAAATCAGATGGGTCCTTGGCTGCACACTTCTGCCACAAGGGTGTGGGGGGGGGGCCTTCTTTATCTAAGATGGCTGTTTTTAGTGCTCAAATGATACTAAACAGTCTAGATTCAGCAAGTCTGAATCTAACCTATGCTATAAAATGCATAAGTACTAGAAATTCAAAGTGCATAAAATCAGTCACAACAGCAAAAAACAAAAAGTTTAACTAAAGCAGTGATTCAGTAGAATACTCCCACAAAAGTGTAGACCACAAACCTTCCTAGTATAAAATAACTGGTCTGGAACCCAGGTGCTTAAACCAGACAAAGACACTTAGAATATCAGGCACAATAAGCCTTCACCAGCAATTCCACGCTTAGAAGGGTGTAGGCTACACTCTCCTGCCACAAGGGTCTAGACCACAAATCTTCTTAATGTAAAATAACTGATTTGGATCCCAAGTGCTTAAACCACAACAAAGACAATTAGAACAACAGGCACAATAAGCCTTCAATCAGCAATTCCCAGCTCAGAAGGGCATAGGCTACCGTCTCCTCCCACAAGACTGTAGATTACAAACCTTCTTAATGTAAAACAACTGACCTGAAGCCCAAGTGCTTAAACCAAAACTAAGAGCCTTAAAATAACAGTTACAATTTTATCAGATACCAGGCAGATTATAATGATAACCCAGCCACTGGGGATGCACAAGCCAGTGCATTTCTTTGTGCCGGTCCCAAGCCAGAATAAATGGGGAGGGTTGAATCAGGAAGGGAATCTGGCATAAAACTTGGCCAAATCATTCATGCAGACACCAGTAAATATTTACATACCAGATCAGTCGAGGCCCGGGTTAACAATGACCACCACCAGTACTGTTAGCCAACAGGGTGCTGGCAGAAATTGGGCTACTGTTGGCCAAAGGAGGAGAGGAGGGGGAAGGCATGGCTGAAGGCAGGAAGAGAGGAGAAAGGCTAGGACTGTGGTAGTGAGGGTTGGAACTTTGAATGTTGGCAGTATGACTGGTTTAGGGAGAGAGCTAGCCGATATGATGGACAGAAGGAAGGTTGGTATATTGTGTGTGCAAGAGACCAGATGGAAGGGGAGTAAGGCTAGGTGTATCAGAGGTGGGTTCAAATTGTTTTATCATGATGTGGATGGGAGGAGAAATGGCATAGGAGTTATCTTGAAGGAACAGTATGCTAAGAGTGTTTTGGAAGTGAAAAGAGTGTCGGATAGAGTGATGTTTATGAAGCTGGAAATTGATGGTGTAATGATGAATATTGTTAGTGCATATGCTCCACAAGCTGGGTGTGCAATGGATGAGAAAGAAAAATTTTGGACTGAGTAGGATGAAGTGGTGATGACTGTACCCAAGGGTGAGAGAGTGGTGATTGGAGCAGATTTCAATGGGCATGTTGGTGAGGGGAACAGAGGGGATGAGGAAGTGATGGGTAGGTATGGTGTTAAAGGAATGCAGAAGGTCAGATGGTAATGGATTTTGCAAAAAGGATGGACATGGCTGTGGTGAATACGTATTTTAACAAGAGGGAGGAGCATAGGGTGACATACAAGAGTTGAGGAAGATGCACACAGGTGGATTATATCTTATGTAGGAGGGCCAGTTTGAAGGAGACTGGAGACTGTAAAGTGGTGACTGAGGAAAGTGTAGTTAGGCAGCATATGATGGTGGTTTGTAAGATGATGTTGGTGATCAAGAAAAGGAGGAGGAGTGTGAGGGCAGTACCAAGGATCAAATGGTGGAAATTGAAAAAGGGTAATTGTGAGGTGGAGTTCAGGGAAGGTGCTCTCTCTAAAGCTAAAAACACAGTATCAATGGGACCGGATATGGTGCTGACTGTGTGCTACACAACTAAATGAATGAGAATTAAACCCCGCATTGCTGTTTAATCTCAAGCTTTCCACAGGATCTACCTTAGGATAGGTGTGGCAAAGGAGTGGTGGCATCACTGCAACTGTGGTCCCACAAAAGGCGTGCGGTGCCTCCCATAAGCACCTCCCCATGTTTAACAAGTCTAGCTCAGTGTGCCATCATGGAAGAGGTGGAAGATGGGGACTTGCAGACATTGGACCATTGGTAGACATTTTTTTGAAGGAAGTTTGGCTTCACATGGAACTTGATCGTTTTTTTGAACTCTTTCGAACATGAGTGATGCCCAGCCACCAGTCATGGCTGCCATTTGTGTCCATAAGGCCTTCCTGACATTCTACCCGGGTATTGTAAAAAACTTGTCTGTGAACCACCCCAGGCCAGTAGTTAAACTTAAAAGCTCAGTAATGTAAAACCAGGAAACCAGCAAGATGGGCTGGCAAGCATGTGACCAAGGGACAGAACCCATCACACTAGAGTTGCTGGCGCCAAGGCAAGCCATCCTGCCGTCGCCAAGTGTAGTGTCCAGCAGGGTCAGTCCTGGCCCCTGTTGGCTGTTCGGCATCTGATGACCTTCAGAAGTATGGCCATAATGGGAACTACAAATATGTGAGCTATAGCATCGAGGGGATATCCTTCAGAAGGAGTGGAAAAGTATCCATATAGATACGCAATTCAGACTCACAAAAGTTAAACACCAAAAATGAATGCCAGATACACTGCCTGAAAAAAAATGGTAAGAATCACCATAACATAGGAAACACACAAAACAAGTAACCCTAACCAGGTGGTAGCATTCACAGTCCATGTTGACCTGTTGCTCAGGGGACCTGGGGACCCAGGTTGACACATCAGCTCTAGGTTAGAAAGACCCTCTCCTCACCTGATCACGTCATTGTTCACATCACATCACAGTCAGGTCAATGATTCTGCACTTCGACATCTGCTGCAATGGAGACCTGCCCACGCCCTGCAGCAAAAGGATAAGGACTCGGTTCACCGCACATGAGCGGCAGTGACTCCTCCCACAAGCGTTATGCAAGGACTCCAAAACCACTCCAAAATCAGGTCATCGCCTGCTCCAGCCATATCTGTAACGATACACTAGCTCAGAGGCCATCATGTCAATCGATGGACACACAAAGCGTCAAAAAAAACATTAATGCCTGGACAATATCAGCGCTCCAATCCTTGTGAGGGGATGAACCCATAATAAGGCATTTCAAGATAGAAACGGATAAGGGATGTGAGACGGGCAGGAGGGAGGCTGGGTTCAATCACTGAGACTTCTCTCGCTGTGATTGAGATCGTGTGGAGATATCAGTGACACTGCCCTGAGAGAGCACAAATCTGTAACAAACACAGAGAAGGCAGGCTCATTCTAGGAATCATCAATGCAGCATGTATTTACCCCAGAAAAGATCTCTGTGATGAGTTAAGACAGGCACTGGGTGGCAGTGAAGAGTTACAAAATAGCTGGGTAACTACACCAGAGCTAGTAAGGGAGACGGCTAGAAAGGTGCTTGGTATGACATCTGGACAGAGGAAAGACAACAAGGAGACATGGTGGTGGAATGAGAAAGTACAGGAGAGTATACAGAGAAAGAGGTTGGCAAAGAAGAAGTGTGATTGTCAGAGAGATGAAGAAAGCAGACAGGAGTATAAGGAGATGAGGTGCATGGCAAAGAGAGGTGGCGAAGGCTAAGGATAAGGCATATGAAGAGTTGTATGACAGGTTGGACACTAAGGAAGGAGAAAAGGACCTGTACCGATTGGCTAGACAGAGGGACCAGGCTAGGAAAGATGTGCAGCAGGTAAAGGTGATAAAGGATAATGAGGGAAACATACTTAGAAGCGAGGAGAGTGTGTTGAGCAGATGGAAAGAGTACTTTGAGGGGTTGATGAATGAAGAGAATGAGAGGGAGAGAAAGTTGGATGATGTGGGGATAGTAAATCATGAAGTGCAATGGATTAGCAAGGAGGAAGTAAGGATAGCTATGAAGAGGATGAAGAATGGAAAGGCTGTTGGTCCAGATAACATACCTGTGGAAGCATGGAGGTATGTAGGTGAAATGGCAGTGGAGTTTTTAACCAGATTGTTTAATGAAATTTTGGAAAATGAGAGGATGCCTGAGGAATGGAGAAAAAGTGTTTTGGTACCAATTTTTAAGGATAAGGGTGATGTGCAGAGCAGTAGTAACTACAGAGGGATTAAATTGATCAGTCACAGTATGAAGTTATGGGAAAGAGTATTGGAAGCTAGGTTAAGAAGGGACGTGATGATTAGTGATCAGCAGTATGGTTTCATGCCGGGAAAGAGCACTGCAGATGCGATGTTTGCTCTGAGAGTGTTGATGGAGAAGTACAGAGAAGGTCAGAAGGAGTTGCATTGTGTTTTTGTAGACTTAGAGAAAACATATGACAGGGTGCCTAAAGAGGAGTTGTGGCATTGTATGAGGAAGTTGGGAGTGTCAGAGAAGTATGTAAGAGTGGTACAGGATATGTATAAGGGTAGTGTGACAGCGGTGAGGACTGCGGTGGGAGTGATGGATGCGTTTAAGGTGGAGGTGGCATTACATCAAGGATCAGCTCTGAGCCCTTTCTTATTAGCAATGGTGATGGACAGGTTGACAGACGAGATCAGACAGGAGTCCCCGTGGACTTTGATGTTTGCAGATGACATTGTGATTTGTAGTGAGAGTAGGGAACAGGTGAAGGAGACCCTGGAGAGATGGAGAGATGCTCTAGAGAGAAGAGGAATGAAGGTCAGCAGGACTAAGACAGAATATATGTGTGTGAATGAGAGGGAGGATAGAGGAATGGTGAGGATGCATGGAGTAGAGGTGGTGAAGGTGGGTGAGTTTAAATACTTGGGATCAATAGTTCAAAGTAATGGCGATTGTGGAAGAGAGATGAAGAAGAGAGTACAGGCAGGACGGAGTGGGTGGAGAAGAGTGTCAGAAGTGATTTGTGACAGATGAGTACCAGTAAGAGTGAAAGGAAAGGTCTACAAGAGGGTAGTGAGACCAGCTATCTTATATGGTTGGAGACAGTGGCATTGACCAAAAGGCAGGAGTTAGAGCTGGATGTGGCAGAGTTAAAGATGTTAAGATTTGCACTGGGTGTGATGAGGGTGGACAGGATTAGGAATAAGTATATTAGAGGGTCAGCCCAGGTTGGAAGGTTTGGAGGCATAGCCAGTGAGACAAGATTACATTGGTTTGGACATGTGCTGAGGAGGGATGCTAAGTATATTGGGAAAAAGATGCTAAGGATGAAGCTACCAGGTAACAGGAAAAGAGGAAGGCCTAAGATAAGGTTTATGGATGTGGTGAGAGAGGACATGCAGGTGGTTGGTGTGACAGAGCAAGATGCAGAGGATAGGAAGAAATGGAAACAGATTATCTGCTGTGGCGTCCCCTAACGGGAACAGCCGAAAGAAGATGATGACCAGGCAGATTACAATGACATATCTTCTAATCTGTCCACATTCATCATGGCATGGTTAGTAGGCCCTGTATTATCTTGATGAGAAAGTCCTGTGGTGTCTCCAGCTGCTGCATGTATCTGATGAGGTTCATGCAAACAACAGCATTATAATGTATTACAGTTCTGATGAGTTTGACTACAGTGCTGTCATACAATCCTGACATCTGAATGTGATGGCATATCTTATGATATGCACCATACATATCTACTGGAAAATCATTAAAGAGAAAAGGTAGAAAGTAATGAGGCACATTGCAGTTCCTGACTTCACAATCCTTACAAGAGAATGTACTAGAAACTACTGACATAATGATGCTATCCACTGAACAACTTTGCAAGGCAAATATAAAGTGACAGGTACAATTATCAGTTCAACAACACAAATGCAGATATACTAAGCACTAATGTAGCTATGCACCCTGTGCATCAGACACAAAGTTTTGTATCCCTGTATTCAAAACAGAGAAAACGGGTATGGTACAGTTATCACTTGCACAGGGTGTTGTGTCTGTGTGTGTGTGTGTGTGTGTGGGGGGGGGGGCAGAACGCCTAGATTGACTCAATAGGTTGGTGAGTGTGTGTGAGTAAGAAAGAGAAGCAGGCAGGCTGAACCATGTAGCTGCTCTGTGTGTGTGTGTGTGTGTGTGTGTGTGTGTGTGTGTGTGTGTGTGTGTGTGTGTGTGTGTGTGTGTGTATGTGTGTGTCATGTCTGTGGGGATCCTCTATGTGAAAATGGTGTGTGAGAGCCTGGATGAACATAGCCAAGCTCAGTGCTAGCTCTGTGTCTTGGTATGTTGGACAGGTGTGAGCACTGCATGGTATTGGTGGCAGTTCATCGTTTTCATCCCCAGCCATGAGAACTGGCTCTGGCAGGAGTTGCACTGGCATGTCCATGCCCACGGTCAGATGCACTGCTGCTACCTGAACATGACGGATGTCTGCTGGATGTGTTCCCTTCATAGGAACGCAAAGAACCATGACCTGTCACATCTGGGTGTGGACAGCGCACTCACTGATGGACCTGTGATAGTACTACCACTACTGCAGTGTGATCAGGCACAGCCACATTGGCTACCAGAAGATGTTGTGGCTGACCTATGCCCACGAGGATGCCATTCCTGTCCCAGCAGATGTTGCTTTTGCAAAGGGAATATCAGGCCTTGGAGTACAAGTCAGAGGCATGGAATAGGCATGGAATAGTCTTGCCCAGGCTTTGACTAGTGCTACCAGTATATTCTGCACTGGTGAACAATGTAGGAATCACTACAGAGACCTCTGTATGGGTAGAGGGATACCTTCAAATGTTGGATCAAGAAATGTAAGACTGGGGGCACCCCACAGATCTGTATGTATCACTTACAGAGACTACTTGCAAGAATTAAAAGCTGGATATAATCAGGATTGGTATTCATAATGGTATTCTGTCCTGTTTTTTATGCAGCTGTCACAGACTGAGAACTGACTGCATGAACCCATTCCACCAGATTGGCACAGAACAGACGCGAGAAGCATGTCGTATGTATGTATCCAAACAGTACTGTTATTTTAGCATTAAAAGTAAATACACCTTTATTGGTTTATTATACAGTTGTATCAAATTAAACATTCATCTCTCAACTGTAACAGGAAAGTATGCATGAATTAGTCTGTAGGCCAAAACAACAGTTCAGTATTCCAGAGTAGTCACAGGCTGTGGTTTCAAAAACCACACTTTCCTAATATACAATACTGTTAAGGTTTCATTGATATTGCAATGTAACATCAAACCTCTAAAGCAGTGGCAGCAATGGCCTGCTGTAAACTGTAATCAGTATAATGTGAATATGCATATGTGCAATATTTGCACACATCAAGGACTGCTTGCAATCCTTAATATATTGTGCATCTGTTAGGAGCTGGGTAGTCTTTAAAGTAAAAGTTATTTGTTAGGAGTTGGTAGTCTTAAAAGTAAAGCTAACAGAATAGAGTCAAATAATTGTATCAGTGGGTTGTATGTCACATATGAAGTTGCTAATGTTCTCCCTTGTTTTTCTCTCACCTCAACTCTTATCTTCTACCTTTTTTAAATTTTTTATTTTTTGTTTTTTTCCCACAGCCCAGCATGGTAGGCCTGCCCCACAGGATCTATCTGCTCCCACTCCACTGGCAATAGCACCAAGGCCCAGCACATTTGGAACACAAACTGGTAGCACCCCCTCTGCTGTTTCTGCACTACCTGGCTCCTCAAGTAGTTCTGCTCCACAGGATAGGCCAGTATTTCTCTCTGGTAACAATGGCTGAGATGGTGATTTTATCACCCACAATGAACTGCCAGGGATGGTGCGAAGGATTGTGCACCACACAGTTGGTGCACACCTACGCCAGATGGAAAGACTGCTCTCCATCACTGTATGAAATAACATGAGGAGACACAGATATGAGACACAGCAGCCTTCAGCTCAGTGAGGTGATAGTGATGACAGTCCAGTGAGTGATGGCTCGATTCTCAGTGTCACCCAGCTTGAATTCCATGAGGTCATGATGTCCCCACCCTCACTCCAGCCATGGTGTTCACCCATCAATTCTGTCCTTCATCATCCCTGTGTTTTGTCTTGTATGTCTTAGCAGTCTGTGATTGCTCCCTCATCTACCCAACCTACCTGACCTAGACATACCTAACTCCCTTCCCCAACATTCCTCTCTCTCTCTCTCTCCAAAAAAAAGGGCACCTGCCCCCCCCCAAAAAAAAAAGTCATCCAGTACATAGCTCTCCATTTTGCACATGTCTTCTTGACACACTTGATTCTGTCCAGTTGGCTATACAACATGATTCTGTTATGGTCACCCCTGTCTCTGGGGTTGACGCTGCAAATTCATCTAATATTCTGCACATCTGAACATTTTTTAATGTTGATGAAATGGATAGCAGTGGTTCTTTCCTACATCCCTTCTGCACATCCTTGCCCTGCTTTCACTTTGTTCTTCCCCCTGCTTGTTCCCTATTTCACCATTTTCCTAACCTTCCCATTTCTTTTCTTTCAATCATAATTGTGCGATGGTGCACATCACACACTAACATGCGGCTACTGCAAAAAGCAGTTATGTGTTATACACAGATGTATTGGAAACCAGTACCATCCAGCCACATTTTAGAGACTCCATACCAACTATCACAGTTTAGAATCAAAGTATTTGAAACTATTACATACACTTGGATTCGAACCCAGTACCATCTGACTCCAAAAATAAATGGATCAATGCATCAACAGATGGTGCTACAGACTCAGTTACATAGCAGCTGTATTTTAGAGACTGAATAGCAAATGGCAGACTTAACTGCTGTTGCATACACCTACTACTTAACTGACTCTCTGGCTGCAGGTATTAATTCACTTAATTCAGTTATACATTCCTTTTTGGAGCCAGATGGTACCAGTTCCAAACAGAGCTGTAGCTAATACATTGAACTACTTTTGTATTAGCTTTACTTAACAATGGTGCATGTTGGGCACCATCACACACTAATGATTTATAAAACTAAATGGGTATTGTACAATAAGGCTTTATAAAACATTACTGGGGATCTTGCAATGATGCTTCATACAAAATGAATGGGGAAAATACGACACTGATGGTATGGGGAGCAAGCACATGGGAGAACAATGGGAAATCTTTGCTAAACTGTGTCAGTTACTATTGATTGTATAAAATGCATCTGCTACCTAAATGACTCTGTGGCAGCACAGGTCTATGTTAAAACAACGAACAGAATAAATTTCAAACGCTCCGATGAGCAAAAACTCATATGATCAAAATCGCTATTAGCCCCCCACCCCCCCCCTTAAAAATATATTCCAACTCCGAGATCACACTACAGTGAGGAAAGGGCAAATTTTCCAATCTTCACTGTACCATGATCTCACAATATCAATGTTGATCATATGCGTTTTTGCTCATCGGAGTGTTCGAAATTTATTCCGTCTGTTGTTTTAACATAGACCCTGGCAGCATGTGCTAATGCATTGTTGCTGGAGGCAGATGTTATAGGGTTCAAATATGGGTGTAAGTAGTAATTTTACAAGTGCCTATGATACTTTAAATACATCTACTTATATTACTGCTGTTCACTGCTGTTTCTCAGTAAGATGCACAAGTAGATAAGGTGGACCATAGCAGCAGATAAACATTTAACTAACTAAAGATTATCTTATGTAAAGAAGCAGTCTTAGGTGTCCCTTACATCTATAATCCATTTTTGTAATCACCAATGCATCTAAAGTAGGGTAAGAAGTCTACAATATCTCAGGACGGAGATGATGAGTAAGTAAGACCTGGCCAGCTACGCAAATAGTAACTTAAGTAAGCGCAAGATCCTCTGCCACAGGACAAGAGTGTGTCAATATTAAGCAGGCATTAACTTCTCTGCAGTGTTATCAGTTGCAACATAGCTTCACTTTAGTAACTGATTATGCAGCCCTGCAGCAGTTGTTTAGACAACAGGGCATAAATACAAAACTATGTAAGTGAGCTTTATCACTATAACCCATTCATCTCAACATCGGAAATAGGCCTGACAACAGCCATATGACTGCAGATGGGTTATCCATGTCCTGTAACCCAATCCATTTGGTAAAGAACCAGCGGCTTTGTGCTGAGAGAGTGAAAGAGGGGTCATCGTGGTATAGTGGCAGTTTGACATGTCAGAAATGTTGTTTTAATGTGTTTTGGATATACTAATAAAACAACAAATCTTGATGGTGGTGTGTGCAGTGAACATATTAACTGTAGTAAAAACCTGTAATAGAACAGTATTATATGAATCAATTTAACAGGATGAAAGCACATAATATTAGAGACATTTGTCTCACACAGATAAGTATTTTGCTGCAAGAGTGAAGAAATTTAGTGAATCCCGAATAGAAAAAAGCAGTGGAAATACCAAGAGAATCACTAGAGTCATACAGATCTGCTCTAGGAGTACCAGGATCCTAAATGTGGAATTACTGAAGGAATATCAGGAACATAAATATGGAAGAATTTGAGGACTGTAAGGGAGTTTGACCAGGCAAGTTGTAAGAAATTGTGTGTTTCAATGAGAAATTTTAAAGTAGACAAACACAGAGCTGGACTGTAAATAATCTATTATATGTTAAACACAGATGCCCACTGTAGATTTAGGGAACTTTTCCATTCACTCATCTTGAAACACATTCTTTAGCATTACAAAATAATCCATGCATCAATAAAGGATGGATTCCATCATCTCTATATCTATAGCTATCTATATCTATATCTATATCTATATCTATATCTATACCTATATCTAATCTATATCTGTATCGATATCTATACCTATACCTATATCTATATCTATACCTATATCTATACCTATACTTATATCTAATCAATATCTATATTTATACCTATACCTATATTTAATCTATATCTATATCTATACCTTTATCTAATCTATATCTGTATCGATATCTATACCTATACCTATATCTATATCTATACTATATATATATATATCTATACCTATATCTATACCTATATCTATATCTATATCTATATCTATATCTATGTCTCTAGCTAACTTTCTGTCTGGGAATAACAACGGCAGCAGAGACTTCCAGTCTTAGGAAAACGTAAAAATGCAGGTTCTTCCCAAAACTAAATTATCATGGCCTAACAGTATGTTTAATATGCTCCCTTACAACCTGGATAATGTTTTTTCAGTTGGTCAATTTCTCTGTCTCTCAGAGCATCATTAGTTCTAATGTCTTTATTTCTATAATAAGAACCTCCAGTTTTCTCCTATTGTCTTGTTCCTGGTCTTTATTCACCTTTGCTGTCTGTCTTCCAGAGTTGCAACTCCAGGCATCCAGTTCCCTTCCAAGAAAAGCAAACAACATTCTGTACAGACTTACCTTACTCCTCCATTTATACAGCAATAATAGTTTCATTAAGCAAAACTGTTGTAGCTACCGCAGCAAAGTTTCTCTTTGCTGTTAAAGTAACACTCCCATTTAAAGTGATAGCAACATCATGTGGCTAATACAACAAAAGTTCTTCTCTGATCTTAGAAAAGCACTTGTATTTACTTTATTGGCTTAGTGGAAACACTTCTTATTATCAAGAACAGCTCTATTTCCAAATGTTACACACAAATAAAATATTACTTACAATATTTGCATTCATTTACAGACTTCATTTAGTGACATTAGCCCTGCTATGCAATACATATTCATGTATGTGTGTATGTATATAATACACACACACACACACACACACACACACACACACACACACACACACACACACACACACACACACACACATTTTATTTCTTTTACTTTTGTTGACCGGGATAGTCTAACTGGATAAATGTCCATTTTCAGTAGAGTCCTGGGGAGATAAACTCCGAGAGATTATCATACTACAAACATTTTGGTAACAATTTGTTATACAGATAAATACTAGAAATTTCAACAGTTCAGAGATTTCCACAGTTTATACAAAATTTTGTTGCAAGCATTAGATAAGATATTATAGGCTTTATATACAATAGACTATACTAGTAACTAGTAACTAGTAACTAGTTGTTATACAGAATACATACTTCAAACTTCAACAGTTCAAAAAGTACAACAGTTTATACAAATCTTGTTGCAAGATATGTTTGACTTTATATACAGATGACTTGAACTAGGTATGTTAAATTATCTCTATTAGGATAAGATATATCTTTGCCAAGGATAGGCCTTGATAGAGAAAGGTGCAGACAGAGCAGGCATAATGTAAATCCATTTCTGTCTCACCATTCATCTAAATATGTGTGTTTGTGTGTGTGTGTGTGTGTGTGTGTGTGTGTGTGTGTGTGTGTGTGTGTGTGTGTGTGTGTGTTGATGTGATCTTCAGTCTAGCAATTGTGGTATATGAATCCCACTACTGCCCCCAGTTGATATAACTGTGCTGTCACTGATAGGGTATGAATCTCACTACACAAATATATGAGGGAACCGAGGCTATGGTCGTTGGATTTGCTCAGCTGCCCCAAATAGCTCTGATGGCTAAGACAGGATGGTCTCTCCAGTCAAAGCACTGGTTACCAACAGGTTAAAGTAAAAAAAAAAGTTTACACAAAAGTGATTTAGTAGCCAATTCATCAAATGCGATCTGACCCGATCAGCATAAAAGGAATATGCACTACTGATCCTGGTATTGACTTCCAACATGTACACCTAGACCAGGACTAGACACTGGCCACTTACAGAGCTGAATACTGGTTAGGTGCTCCAGATTCCTTTCTAACTACTCTATGAACCACAGTGTCTTCTGGTGCCCCTTACCCATGGTAACGTTTTTTTCAAACAAATTATTCACACACACACACACACACACACACACACACACACACACACACACACACACACACACACACACACACACACACACACACACACACACAAACACACATATTTAGATGAATGGTGAGACAGAAATGGATTTACATTAGCTGAAGTACTGCTCAGTCATGTTTCAATACCACACTGCAAATCTGTTGAAATTGCAAGTACATGTGATTGGTAGCAAATTAACACAAATGTTTCTTGCATAAGACAAGTCCTCCTACACCTCTTGATATGGGGGATATGACCCCATAATTCGAGTCTGTAAATCTACTGCCCCAGCTTTGTACCAACTTGGAGAAAGTATATTTATAGATTAAATATTTGTATTTGATTGTAGCTTGCAAATACACAGACGAGCGTACAGCTGCAAGCATATGAGATGTAAGTAGTTAACATGTGAGTATGTAAAAGGCACTTGGCAAAACCTCATATCTCGTGTATTGGTAGCTGTTTTGCCCAGTTATTCTCATGGCACATTATCAAAAATTCATCCACACTCTTGGCATGTCCTCAACAGTTTATCTGGTGTTAATAAGGCTAGAAAATTTGTCTAAACTTGCCATATTTATACAACTCACTAAAAGCTAAAGCAGGAGTTTACCTGCTGCACACACAAAGCATAGACACATACACAACCCCAAACACTTTAGCTACCTGCGGCAACCCCAAAACCAAACCTATACCTACTTTAAAAAGAAAAGATAAAGTAAAAATAAAAGTTTGCAGTTTCATGTTTTGCTTTATGTCTAACCAGTGCATTCTTTTCTCTTATTATGATAGATAAACTCATTGGCTCCATTCCTAACAAATATGAAAGGAAACATATTAAACAGAAAGGAAAATGTGGATTGTTAATGTGGGTGCTTTATATGCCCCTGGATTAAATGGAATTCTGTAGCTATCACGCCAGTATTTTCAAGGTTACCTCATTAGGCACAGAAAGGTTTTTCTTCCTTATAATGTCTATATGAATGCTTCACTGATATTAGAATTTCATAGGTTCATAGGTTCATACTAGGCTATCTGCCCAAGGGCATTTACAAGCCTAGCCCAAAGTTTTGTGGCTTTCACCACCCCTTAAGTTTGAAAGGTACTGTGCCCATTAGTTTACTGTGCCTCTTTCCAGCAGTGACACTGAGGTGATCCCCGGGGTAAACCTGTGATCTCCCATCCATTGGTCAAGATTTCTCTTGAACAGGGCCAGCGAGGTGCTCTGCCTCACATGTACCGGGATTTTGTTCCACAGCATAGGGAGTCTCTGGGTGATGAATCTGTCCCTCCAGTACGTCCTATTTATAACTGTGTTAAGGTTTAAGTCTCTTCCTCTTGTATTTCTTGTGGATTTAGATTTTTTGAGGTGGAGCATGTCCATCAATTCCGGGTTTGACATGGCCTTGTATGTCAGGCACAGGTCACCTCTGAGCAGACGGTATGCGACTGAATAGAGCTGGAGTTCCTTCAGTCGGGCAGCATAAGACATATTTTTGAGACCCTTTATCCTTTTGGTGAGGAACTTTTGGGGCCTTTCCAATTGCTGCAGGTGTCGGGTAAGATACATTCCGAATGGGGCATTGTACTCAATCATTGGTCTGATGAGTGATGAGTAGAGGGGAACAATGACTTCCCTTGATCTAGATGTGAATCCCTTCATGATCAGGTGGGCAATATAGAAGGTTTTCCTAGCTACCTTGGCAACGTGGGTGTCAAATGAAAGGTTTCTGTCAACCTGGGTCCCCAGATCCCTGATAACCTCTTCTGTGCTTAGTGGATTGCCACCTATATGGTAGCTAGGGGTAACCTTGTTTTTCCCGAAGGGTATGACTATGCATTTTTTTGGCGTTTAACTTTAGGCCATGGCTCTAGCACCAGTTATCCGTTTCTATGAGACCCTTCTGGAGGATATCTGTGTCTGATGTGTTTTCAACTATGGCGCCCAGTTTGCAGTCATCTGCAAACTTAGTCAGCCACAATCCTCCTGTGTTTGCCTGTACTTCTGAAAAGTAGATGCCGAACAAGAGGGGGCCTAGGACTGAGCCTTGTGGGACACCACTTGTGACCGGCTTGGAGTCTGACATGGCGCCAGCCACTCTGACCCTGTGGGTTCTGTCACTTAGCCAGTTTGCAACCCATCTTGTGATGTATGGGTTTACATTTAAGTTGGTGAGTTTTTTTATGATACCCGAGTGGGGTATTGTGTCGAAAGCTTTTGCAAGGTCAAGATAGGCTGTGTGGACTGCCTTGCCCTCATCAATGGCCTTGGTGACTGTTTCAAAAAAATCAACCAAGTTTAAAAGGCATGATCTGCCCTTGACAAAGCCAAACTGGGTTGGATCCAATGTCTGTAAGTCCCCTATGTCTTTATTTATGAGTTCCATTATGATCCTCTCCATAGCTTTGCAGACTAGGCTTGTCAAGCTGATGGGGCGGTAATTACCAGGGTCAGTGGAGGCACCGCCTTTGTGAAGTGGGACCACAGTTGCCGTCGCCACTCCTTGGGTGCGATCCTGAGGTGAGGCTAAGATTAAACAGCTGCCCTAACGGCGGGTTTAATTCCTCATTGAGTTCGTGGAGCACACAACCGGGGACACCATCTGGTCCCATAGATGCTGTGTTTTTTGCCTTGGAGAGAGCGGTTTTCACCTGGGCGTTTGAGATGT